>NW_026856302.1:0-67987 GCF_026571515.1 Ruditapes philippinarum | reverse complement strand
ACAGAAACATAAATGACACTTGACAAAAATAAATCAATACTCTTCAGGACATGACAAGCAATTATGTTTGTCAAAAGTAACCGTGACATGTGTTCATGAAAACTATCCAATTTATTGGTAAACTAAAAATATACTCCTTATATTTACATGGCATAAAACATCGTCGGATACCCACGGTTGATAATCATGTTACATGTTAATATTTTGACCGGATGGATGAATGAATGAATGAATGAATGAATGAATGAATGAATGAATGAATGAATGAATGAATGAATGAATGAATGAATGGATGGATGGATGGATGGATGGATGGATGACTGGCTGGATGACTGGCTGGCTGGATGGCTGACTGGATGGACGGATGGATGGATAGATGTGTATAATAAATTTTCATCGGAATTGACAACAAATTTTGCTTTTCAAGTGATTCACCTAAAAAACTGTTTTTTGTAAACAGAATAATTTTTTATATAAGCATTCGTAAGTTCGAAAAGTTTACACAAATGATTTATAACTTGTCAAGTTTTCAAAAGATCGGAATTTTCAACATGTGATATCCTCCCCCGGTAAAAGGCTAATCAATTTGTTAGGGTTAAGAAATGATGTTAGCTGCAAGACTATTCTAATGAAAAGCAAGCATAATTGATCCATATTTGACATTTCCGGATTATAATAATATTAAGCACGATTGCCACCATACCAGAACGAATGGTTGTCTAAAGGGCTTGCTAAATCTTTAAAAAAAAACATTTACTAGACAAGGTGGCAGACACGACAGAGAACCAGCAACGTTTTTACATTTTTTTTTTCAAATATCTTTTTATTTTGTTGTTGTAACCGCCTCCGTGGTCGAGGGTTTTGAGCTGTTGACTTCTAATCAAGTTACCTCTCTGGCGTGAGTTCGATCCCCGGGGGATGCTTTGGTAGTTTAGCGCGGAGGAAGGTAGTCTAGTACTGGTGTTACTCTCCAGGAACGATGGTTAGGAAACTTACCCGATTATATGACTGCAATACTGTGGGGAAAAGGCGTAAAATGAAACAAACAAACAAATTAAATTTTGTTGTGGTTGTTGTTTTTGTCACATGGCACTTTTGTTTATGGCCTACTTACTTTGCAAAAATCTACTAGTTATGGCTTAAAAATCATTCAGCTAAGAATTACTTAGGCATATACTTTGTTCTTGTACAGTTTATTTCATTCCACAGCCAATTATTTATTATTATTATTATTATTATTTATTATTATTATTATTATTATTATTATTATTGATTGTAAAGAATGAACAATATACAATTACTACAGAAATAAATGCTTAATACAGCGCGATTACGATAATTTAGCGATATGTTAGCTTTCATTATACTGAAATATGATGTGAACGTACATGTAACAGTTTGTTGCAATCATTAGAGACTGAACAATCAGTTATATATTTACCACCACTTTACACGCATTCTGCTCATGTCAATTCTAAACAAAGGCACAGTATGTTTCAGGTGCGAATGATTTTTACCATCTTAAGAAAGGGCACATAGATGTTTAATAAAATTTAAATAATGAATTTAGAGCATTTTAGATGTTTTCACCAGAAGAAAGGAGGGAATGTGAATTTTTTGGTCATTTAGGTAGAAAAATGTAAGATAAGTAATATTTTGTCTTCAACAAAAATACTTAATTACTAGAACTGTCCTTTTTGCATAATAAGCAATAAAAGCAAATATGGTACAGATTATTGGCAAAAAGTAACTTTTTCATAAACTGTAACAAGACATTAAAATTAAACAGATTTTGAAGGATAAGAAAAAGCATTTCTATGGCATAATGGAATTTTAAAATAAATCTTAATATTCATGTGTTTACGTGACATTCATTACTTACCATTATTGTAGAGTGATAATTTAACAGATGTGGCTTCTTTTTCCATTCTTATGACATGCTGGGCTCACATGTATTTGAAAATATTTTAATATAATCATCAATTTCTAAATATAATTTTTTTATACATGAAATGTTATTTAATACCAGTGAAAACTAGACAGTTCAGCAGTTTTTCCATTGCCTTTTTATCAGGTGTGAAAAAGCAAGAAATAATCAGAGAGATAGATTTTAAGCTCAAAACCTTGTCATTTTCGACAGGCAACGTACTTGGCATGTTAAGTATTGTTGTTTAGTCTTGATTTGTCTTGTCGAAAATATAAAACATTGTTCTGGTGAAAGTAAAAAAATATTTTTTAGTAATACCAAATGAATTACAGTTAAAGTTGTGCAAGTTCATCCGCTTAATCAAAGGTATTATACAGAGCAGTATTTTAGCTAACAATGCAGGGTGATTCTTTTACTACATTCATCTACTAAACGTACACCAAAAACAAAATGTTGAGAGATATATATGTTCCTTTATCATAAAAATTGACTCTTAATTTAATCATTTTAGTTCAAAAAAATTTTATGTTTGAAATAAAAGGAATCCGGACATGATGGTATTCATATTTCCATGGAGATCCTGATCGTTGTTATCACTCGTCTTCCTGAACCACACTTCGGACCCAGTGTCTAGTTCTAGAATCCATTGCTTGGTTGTAGATGCATAATTATCAGTGCTTCCTAGTCCAGCAGATATATAGTTAATGTAGACACCGTCAACCACTAAATCCAGCCATTGAACTTTGTTAGGTTCCACTGTCATTGTTAATGTTATAACATAAGCGCCTTTAACCGGGACAGTAAAAATCCCAGTATGTTCATGGTACGCATTGCCAATGTTTGTGATGACCTGATCAAAAATGATAGTTTGATAATGACCTAAATTATGTAGGTTTTCAACCGACACTCCTGCAGTAAACGCAATGTTTGCTTGAAGAGATGTTTGTCCTGAAATTGAAAAATGCAGTTGCAGTCTCGTGGACAGTCTGCGTTATGAAATGTTGATAAGAACGTATGACCATAGAAATTTTCATAAATTATATTGCCTGTAATAGAGACAATCAAATTATTGTGGCGTTACATTATCACACTGGCCATAGTTTTCGCAGAAGCGGTGGGTCCATCGCAGCGGCGGTGGAGTATTCGTCGCAGAAGCGGTGAATAAAAAATGGCCGTTTGCTTTTGTCGGTAAGTGTAGGACTGAATTTATTTTTATGTTTAATGTGTTACTGGAAACACCTATTGACCTTGGCTTTTGATGACATTGACCTTGAAGGTAAATTATTTTAGTAGACACTAATATAAATTCTTAAATGTACTATTACATGTTTTTCATAAAGTTTACAAGTTCCATAAAATAAAAATTTAATCGTTTTCACGATTAATACCACCGCGGTCCACGGAGATAGACCGCTGCGTTCCCCCGCAATTACCCACAGTGTTCCGCGGGGGAAACGCTTACGGCTGTAGTTTTATGTCCGCGGTGGTGAAAATTTTCTGTCCGCGGGGTCACGCGGATAATATTTGAGCAAATTTTCGTCCGCGATGAGTCACATCCGCGGGGACACGCGGGTTTTGCAAAAGCCGCGCTGAGCGTACTGTAGACTGGAACCAACATATGTACTCTTCCAACTTATTAAGCGCACACGTCAATTTATTACCGTTTATGCACTTCTGTACAGTTTGACAAGTTGACGCCTATTTGGCCTTATTTTAGTTAAAACACGTACGTATGTGTGCAAAACAGTCCCTACATACACCAGCATCAAATCGTATGTATGAACAACCATATTTTGGAAATTTCGGAAATTGTTATTTCCTTTTTATAAAAGAATTGACAAAATAATTATTACAACGCCGACGACTGTGGATTCGATTGCAACGCACTGAGGTATACCCGATACCATTTATGTCAATTGTTAAGGTTTAACTTGACATAACGTACTTTGCAATTGAGTACAACCCTTTTCTTACTTTGGCATCAGAGAAACGTGTTTATTTGGTGTTTGAAACAATATAATTTTATATACAAATTGTTGTCCGAGTTCCGCTTCCGTTTCCCTTCCATTGAATATTCCTTTTGCCAGTATTATCATAAAATAGTCTACGTTCAACCTTGGACTTACAGAGACCATAGTTTTCAGGTTCAACAAAGTTTTTGTCATACAAACATATAAAAGAGATGCTCATAAAAATTAACAAAACATGCTTCTTGAATATGAAGAAAAATCTCAGTTTTGAATGTCACTGTGTTGTATTATAATCCTGAAACACCATTTTATATAAATTTTATCTTTACAGCGAAAGTATTATTTGAGGAAAAGTTTTCTGTCTATTTCTTTTGATAAACTACGGTGCGTTTTATAGTTTTAGTTGACCAATAACCGCTATGATATTATTATATAAACTATGCGCGTCATGCGGCGCTACGAGTACCTGTATTATTATAAATTAATTTAATTTTGTATTTAATGGTGCACTTTTTAGGGACATCTATTGCCTTTTTGAATTAAAGAGTTCGTGAATAAAAGCAAAATCTGACATCTATGCTTTTGATACCCCTGTTTCTTTGACACTGATAATAATTATATTAAAAGTTGATTAAAGTGATATGTACATATATTATGTAGTTACATTACTATTTCTATATTATATGTTCAACTGTGTGTTGCATTCTGTATTAAAAGAAATACCCCTTGGATATAAATCCATGTTAAATGAATGCCTTCATTTAAAGGGACTCGACTGAGGTTTAAAAGACTAAAAACATAACATTTGAATTTATTACATATTTGAGCTTGGGCACTTTAAACAGAAATATATGCAAAGATAGTTAACAAATATACTTTGAAATAAACTGAAAATCGTATTTTTAAGCTTTCCTTAGCCAAATATGAATCAAAAGCGTTTAAACGCTTTTCGTTTTGGGTCATTTTTTTACAATTTGAAAAATTATTCTGGAAAAACGTAGTGCACGAATGATCTAAAATTTTGCAAAAAGATAAGTGGCCTAAACCTACATCAAATGGTACATTTATCTGGAAAAATATTTGCAGCCCCATCATGTCAAAAAACCTCAGTGGAGACCCTTTAATGATAGTGGCAATCGGGGAAAAAATGTGAATATAAGGTAAATACATGTAACAGTCTAAAGTTGTCAGGTTTTACTCAAACTGTGCAGTACATATGGTCGTTGTGGATCCAGTACTGATTTATTGAACACATTTGATAAAATAACACTACTTTATTCAACCAAAGACTTAAAAAAAATAATAAAAGATATACGAACATAACATTTGTTTAAATCACATTTCCAAAATAAGTACAGTTTACAGTCAAAAATAATATTCTTACACTATAACGATAACATTTTAGAAGGTATTTGGGTGTCAGAATTAAAAATATTCTAAACTTTGCATTCACTCAAATAAAATTTATTTCCCTTTAGTATAGTATGTTTAATTTTTTAAAGAAAAAATGGTTTAAAAAGGTATATGGTTTCAAAAAAGGTATATTTTTAAAGGATTTAAAGTACCTCTTTTGAAATTGAAAAAAAAGGTAACTGAAGTATTTGATAGAATTAAATAATTTTAATGTGCAAAAATAAACTGAAAACATAACAAAAGGAAAATTAAAATCATTTTTTAGATGTATGTATAAATTATCTCCCCATTGAAATAACCCTAATTAAGTAAGAAAAAGAGGACGGTGACCCCTTAGTTTTTTTTTTTTTTTGCTTGAAATCTTTCTGTTATCATATTCTAACATCATGCCAAGTTTTCAGATTATAATTATATTGAACATCTTTTTTCTGCTTAATGTGGTTATGATAATGCTTTTCATTGGATAATCGTGACGTTAAACTATATACACGGCTACTGTCGATTTATAAAGAAATCTCGCTTTATTCCTCTAAAAATGATTCTTGCTGTATTATAAATTCGTTATACATATTTCTGACAGGTTATATGTCTGTATGTAAACGGTTGTTTGCAATATAACCCCCGCCTTGCGGCTCGGGTTATATTTACAAGCAACCGTTATATAGGGCAATACAATCTGTCAAAAATCTTTATAACTTATAATATACACGACTGCTGTATATTTAAGAAGAAATTTAACTTTTTCTCCAAAAAAAGGAGCTTTGCTGTATTAAAAATTCGTCATATTTATTCGGAGAATATAATTATTAGTAGGTTATATGACCGTATCAATCTACTAAGGCTCAGATCCCCCTATCACTGACATATAGGTCTGATTACCACCGTATATGTGTCGTCTTCATTATGATTCGGATTTCCCGAGAAAGCTATTTTTAGCCATGCAATCAAACCGATTTTTACAGGTAGGCAATAGAAGAAGTATTAAAATATCGTTGTCCGTTGAAGTAAAACCATTGTTGATTTTTGTGATAAAAAATGTTTGAAGTAATTTGAAAGAAGTAAAATGGAAAAATAGACTTAATTTTTAAATAGACAGGATTGTTTTGCCAGTTACCTTCCAAGTCTATAGATAACGCCATGTTTGTTCTCCCGAAATCGTGAAAATTACCTGCTCTGTATTGGTTTTCCAGAAAACGCATCGCTTTGACAATTATGAAAGCTTGCCGATGATTGGTTGTTTGAGAAATAATGAAACAGTAACAACATATTGGTGATCGTCAGATCCTAATGTGAAGCGTTATTTAGGAGCTGTTTATATCAGACTGATGACTGTATATAAAAGGTTGTTTGTTTGCAATATAATCCTTGCCTATGCCGGGTCAGGGGGTAACAAGAACGAACTCAAAGTCGAATTTTAAAAAGGTTCTATGTCAAGTTATTATCTTAAGATTGACATAAATGTTGTCGGACCAATCGCACTGCGTTGCAATTGAATCCATCGCCGACTGTGTTGTAATTTTTTTTGTCATTTTTATAATTTTATAAAATGGCAATAAGTATTTACAAAATTTCCAAAATAATGTTGTTTTTGCAAATAGTATCCATACAATGCGATGCCGGTGTATTAAGGCGTCGTTTTACATACATTTGTATGTGTTTTATATGGTGGCTGGTTTGTTTCATTCGTGTTTTCGCCCCGCGACGCCGCCAAGCGAAAAGTCGAAAATTAACAAGTTAAAAGGGGGCGCAGAGCGAAAACACGAATGGCACAAATCAGCCACCATAGTTTTAAGCAAAATCAGACTAAATTGGCGTCAACTCGTCAAACTGTACAGAACTGTTTGCATAAACGGCAATAAATTACATCGTGTGCGTGTAATAAGTTGGAAGAGTACATTTGTGGGCTCCCGTCTCACAAGGTTTTTCCAGTTAAACATTAAAACATAAAGTTAAATTCAGTTCTAAACTTACTGACAAAAGCGAACGGCAATTTTTTTTATTCCACCGCTTCTACGACGTAAACTCTCCGCCGCTGGAATGCACCCACCGCTTCTGCGAAACTTATGGTCAGTGTGATTATTAGATTATGTAGCGGAATATATTTGAAACATCTAGTTAAAGTAAATTATATAATAGATAACACCGTAAAAAAGACAAATAGGATAGTTTTCTTTAAAAAAATTAGTATACTTTATTCTTGTCGGAATTTTTACCACAGCCGGATATTAAGGTTTCCCGTTAGGGACATGCTTTGGGGAATTACGGAGTTGTATTTACCTGATATCATACTTCTCTGACGATTAAAATGAGAAGTCCGTTTCTTTAGTTCAAATGTCTGTTCGTAAGCATACTTTTGAATGTTTGTCGTGTCAGATTTTTCTGTTTCATTGACATCCTGAAGTTATAAACAATATTGTTTTCATTCTATTGCTTTTCTATTGCTTTTCTACTTTGCTAATTAGAATTATATATATATATAATTATACGCTTTATTTTCTTTTAAAAAACTTTAGATTAGTGTTTTGCTGGGAATCTTAATTTTAATAAACCAGAAATATGCTAGTATAGTTACCTCTACGGGGCGCTGCGCACATTGTCTTTCCAGCGTTTTAACCTTTTGATTAAGATTGTGATTTTCATGTTTTAATCCCTCAACCTCATTTTCCAATACCAGTGTACGTTCCCTCAGATAATCGATCTCTATCAACTTTTCGCTATTATGTTGGAGCATTTTTTTCATCAAATCCATTTCTTTCAAAATTAACTGAAGATTATGATGTTCGTGTAATTCTTCTCCAAATACAGTTAGTGATATAAAACATATGCACAATATGTAAGAAATCATCATCTCGAAAAGTTAACACAATTTAGGAATGAAAAGAAAAATGAACGTGACGCATTACTGATAATGATTCCTTAAAAAGGATCTGCTGTCATGTTTAATTTTGATGTGTTACCATTTTAATGATAAGAAGTTTTGGTGTCTACAAGTTGGGTCAAAAATTGTGAAACATTTGTAAAATTTGTATAAGCATGCAAATAATTAATGAGCTTGATACATGTATTTATCTGTATGTTCAGAATTTAAAAAATATTAGATTTCGTAAAAAAGTTTTGTTTTATTGCACAAAAGATGGCTTCTTTAGTACGTATGTAAAGCATGAATGTAAATGTTTTGATTTAACGATTTGATTCTCTCTTTCTAAATATGTGTGTTACGAAATTGAAAAAAAAAACATACTAATGTGCCAGATACTATAAGATACTTAGATCTGTCAGTTTGACTGAATGTTCATCTTATTATAATCATCCCATATCCTTCAGTTATATTTGACTATGTTTAATAGTCTGAACACAAGAACGTTTCTGAGTTTAATAACGGTAAATTTCAATCAAACTTTATGTTTTAATCTTAACTAAGGTACGTATTTTTTTAAATAAAACGTTGCAGACAAAACCTTAGCCAAATGTTATTCAACCACAGGAGAATGGACCTGCGATTCTCCGAATAATCCTGGTAAATAAAGAAATAATATATGCTATATAAGTTTAACAGTTTATTATTAATATGGCCATAACAAATAAAGAAATGTACTAATAATAGTCATTCAATTCATACTGTTCAATAAATTTTAAATAACATACTTTCGTACCAGAATTAAGAAAAATGGTTAATTGCGTTAAACAATAATATGAAATTACGCCTTTTGAACTTAATCATATTAATGACGTAATCACACATACAAGTACATCATCATATATTTAGCCATAATTCATTGCAATGATTTTCGCTTCAGTAAGCTATTTGTCAATATTATTTCAGTCTATTGCAAAGTTCGTCTTCCTGTAAACAACAGATCAGAAAGATTTTATTTTTGCTTATATTTTTCATACAGAAAAATCACAATTTGATACTTTACTTTTCGGAAATTGTTACGTCTGGAACAATAGATGGCCAGATATAATAGTATGCATATTTCCGTGGAGGTCAGATTGGCCAGAACTACCAATCTTCCTGACCCAAACTTCTGATCCGGTTTGCAGCTCTAGGATCCATTGATGTGTTGTAGAAGCGTAGTCCCTAGCGTCCGCTTGGCCAGCACCTATATCGTATGTGGAACTACCGTCAACAACTAACTCAAGCCATTGAAATTTGTCTGGTTCAATAGTCATGGTTAGCGTTATAGCATAAGCGCCTTTAACCGGGACATTAAAAATCCCAGTATGTTGATGGTATGCATTGCCGATGTTTGTGATGACATAATCAAATACGATAGTTTGATGAACACCTAAATTGTGTAGATTTGGAATCGATACTCCTGCTGTAAAAGCTACATGGGTTTGGATTGAGACCTGTCCTGAAAATAGAAAACGAGTCAATTGGTGAACAATCTGAACGTGCAAACAAACAGACAGATAATTTATAGAGAAAGGGATGTGTCATGTTATAACCAGGTGTTGTAGCATCACATATATATATAATATAAAAATATATATTCTAATTAAAATACCTTATATATTATATTTCACGCTCTTTTTTCAGTTAGGTAGAGAGAATGGTTTGATAACGCGCGCCACTGTCACAGATAACGCCCACGTCACAAAAAAGATAACATAGACGAAAGAAACATCTGAGTGTATATTCCAGAACCACTATTTAGTCTGGAGTTCCTTCACTTTACACTACTGTCGGTTGCAAATGTAGTCATCTACTGCGTTCTTGCCATGCATGTAGCCGAATACATGGAATAAGATATGGGGATTTACTAATAGTATTTACTTTGTAGTATACTTCTCTGGCGATTTGGTTTAAAAGTTCGTTTCCTTGATTCAAATTTCTGTTTGAAAGAACAGCTGTGATTGTTTGCCCTGTTGGCCGTCGTGTCAGTTTTTTCGGTCCTTTCAACATTCTGAAAAATTATACAGAAATGGACTTAAAACAGAACTTATGTTTCTTCTTTTAGGAGAAATATTCCAAATATTTTTACCGTACAGGAGCCTACACACTGGTTTCTAGCTAGGTTCTTATTGTCCTGGGATAATAATTTGGTCTTAACGGTACAAGGTAAGACTACATATTATCCGAGATTGGACGTGTCACAACTCTGAATAGTTTAATTCGAATAAGACATATGGTTTAATTCTAATACATGTACGACTGTGTACCATCGTAGCGGCTCAGTTGGTAAATCAACGTCACTGTAACTTTTACTGATTTGCACTCATAAGTTCGAATCTTACGCTCTGTCATGTTATTATGATGGATTATTTTATGCTTTTCAGTGGATTACTGATTTATCCGTGGAAATTATATTTGATAATTTCATAGTGAAAATTATCAATATATAATTTCACACGTTTCAATAACGATACTACTTTTTTAAGATTTTCCCCATGTGGTACCTCAATTTTATTTTTGCTGACAATTTTGACAATGTCAGGGTGTTTAGACAAAAGCAAAGCTGAAATTGATAAATAATTTAAATGTCAAAAGTAATAACAAGAAGAAAACTTACTTCTATTCATCCAAATTACCAATCACCAAATATCTATTTTTTTGTTTCATTTATACAGTCTGAAAAATACATTCCTTCTACATGCAAAACTGTTCTTGATAACATTTGGGCATATTTAAGTATCCTACGAGGAATAACTGCCGTATGCTCTATGAAAACTTGAAAAGCAATGACAGCCATCAGCCCAAAGAATAAGTAAACAACACAGCGTCCATAAGGCAGCCTTTCAACAAATCCAAGTTTCCAATTTCCTAGCCGTTTTTTATGTTTACAAATTTGTTAACACTTATTTATTGTCTGTTACAATCCTCAAATAAGTTTTCTTTCTTTTAAAAAGGTGTATGACTAACAAATCCAAATGATAACCCTCTGAATCAAACACAATTATTTTCCTGAAATACACAATTCTTAAAAATGGCGGCCGTTTACATTTAATATGAGAAATTCGACAAAACATGTACATAATAGAGGCTACCAGTTGGGAAAACAAATTTTAATATTTATGTTACTATCAAGGAAATTTTGTTTTAACTTGTTTTTAAGCATAAAATAAAAGGAAAATGTGTTTGTTTGTTGTGTAAGATGTAATTTTATTTCATCTCGTGAACTTTAAAAACAATATTCTAACTCGTGGCTACTCCACTCTTGAGAATACTGTTTTTAAAGCTCACTCGATGAAATAAAATTTCATCTTACACACAAACAAACAAATATCCTCTATGTAATTGTTTCTCACCTTTCTGTCGAATGTATGATCATTGGAATCAAGTCGTGTACAAAAATATTCTCACGCATTTGTAACTTCTTGAAACAAAACCGGTCAAATAAGAAAAAAATACCTAAAATTTGCAATTTTATAGAAAGAAATATGAATAGAGTATGTTATTGCATGAATACAACACTGAAGCGGCAACTCTGTCTACTGCATCATCAAGGCACTTTTGAAGCTTTAACATATCAACCCAAGTTTTATCACCTATCTGCAAGATAGAAACAACTTGACTATCACAGTCTTTGTATGTTTTTAGAAGTTACTTGACACACTGAAAACGCTGTTTCTATTGTAGCTTAATGATTAAATGGGTACCCACCTGGCACAAACCTGTCTTAAAAACCCAAACACTTGATTTTAAATTAATTAAATGAATACTGTTTTCTGATATGCCAGTACATCTCCTTTACTCCTGCACAACTATAACTTTAATAGAACCAATTGCCTTGGTAACATAGGCCTACCGGAATGGTATTTATCTTTGCCAGACAATTGCCAGGCTTAAAATGTTTTCACCCGCATAAAGATTTGCGCTTTGCAATGACCCAAAGTCCATATATGCCACCCATTTGATAATAAATCTGCGTTGCATGTATATTAATTCTAATGCGACATTTAATGTAGTTTTGATTTTAGTTTTGTTATCCATTGTATAATATATATAATTATATAAATTGATCAAAGTCGATGACAGTTAAAACATCTCGGTCATTTAACACGCAAATTGCATGAAAGAAACTGTTATAGTTAGCTTTTCAAGTATAATGAAGCGTTTCAAAATACTATGAGGATAAAACACATGTAAACTACAGAAACATTTTAGTGACATAGCTTATTCAATGATCTCCGTATAATGATTTTATATACTAATGGAAAATTGCCTTTTTCAATTGAGCTTGAAATATATTTATGTTCTATTAAAATGATTTAAAAGTTATGCATCCGGCCATGCTCTGCTTTAATTTAATGACTTTAATCGTAATCTTTAAGTATGTCTTACATTAGTATGAGTCAAACTAGTAAATAGTACTTTAAAAACTATGTAAGTATTTCAGATAGAATTGAATTTGAAAAAAACAATGTGAATTTGATAAGCCAGTATGATTACCTCTACAGAACGATCCGCATATAGTCTTTCCAGCGTTTTAACCTTTTGATTAAGATTGTGATTTTCATGTTTTAATCCCTCAACCTCATTTTCCAATGCCAGTGTACGTTCCCTCAGATAATCAATCTCTATCAACTTTTCACTATTATGTTGAAGCATTTTTTTCATCGAATCCAACTCATTCAAAATCGACTGCATATTTTTATGTTCGTGTAATTCTTCTCCAAACACAGTTTTTGAAATGAAACATACAAACAGTATGTAAGAAATCACCATCTCGAAAAGCTAAGACAATTTAGAAAAAAATGGACGTGAGGTATAACTGATAATGATTCCTTTAAAAGGATCTGCTGTCATGTTTAACTTTGATGTGTTACCATTTTCATGATAAGAAGTTTTGGTGTCTACAAGTTGGGTCAAAAATTGTGAAACATTTGTAAAAGCATGAAATGAATGGACTTGCTATTTATCTATATATTAAGAATTTAAAAAGATTTAGATTTCGTATAAAAGTTTTGTTCTATTTCACAAAAGATTGCTTCTTAGGTACATAGGTAAACCATGAATTTTAATGTTTTTATTTTAAAAATTAACAATTTGATTCTCTCTTTCTAAATATGTGTGTTACGAAATTGAAAAAAAAAACATACTAATATGCCAGATACCATTAGATACTTAGATCTGTCAGTTTGACTGAATATTCGTCTTATTATCCTTCAGTTATATTTGACGTTGTTTAATAGTCTGAACACAAGAACGCTTCTGAGTTTAATTACGGTCAAATTCAATCAAACTTAATCATTTAATTTTGACTAAGGTATGTAATTTTTTAAATAAAACGTTGCAGGCAAACCCTTAGCCAAATGTTATTCAACCACAGGAGAATGGGCCTGCTATTCTCCGATTAATCCTGGTAAATAAAGAAACAAGCTATAAAAGTTAACAGTTTATAATTAATATGGCCATAACAAATAAAAAGATGTAATAGTCATTCAATTTATACTGTTCAATAAATTTTAAATTCGTACCAGAATTAAGAAAAATGGTTTATTGCGTTAAACAATAATTTTGAAATTAATCATATAAATTTATGACGTAATCACACATACAAGTACATCAGCTTATATTTAGCCATTATTCCATTGCAATGCTTTTCGCTACAGTAAGCAATTTGTCAAAATTATTTCAGTCTATTGCAAAGTTCGTCTTCCTGTAAGATAAAACCACAGATCGGCATCAGAAAGATTTTATTTTGCTTATATTTTTCATACACAAAAATCACAATTTGATAACTTTACTTTTCGGAAATTCTTACGTCTGAAACAATAGATGGCCGGATATAATAGTGTTCATATTTCCGTGGAGATCAGATTGGCCATACCAACCAATCTTCCTGACCCACACTTCTGATCCGGTTTGCAGATCTATGATCCATTATTGTGTTGTAGAAGCGAAGTCCCTAGCACCCGCATGGCCAGCAGATATATAGTATGTTGAACCACCGTCAACAACTAACTCAAGCCATTGAAATTTGTCAGGTTCAACAGTCATGGTTAGCGTTATAGCATATGCGCCTTTAACCGGGACATTAAAAATCCCAGTGTGTGGATGGTAAGCATTGCCAATATTTGTGATGACACGATCAAATATAATAGCTTGATGATCACCTAAATTATGAAGATTATCAACCGATACTCCTGCTGTAAAAGCTACATGGGTTTGGATTGAGACCTGTCCTGAAAATAGAAAACGATTCAATTGGTGGACAATCTGAACGTGTAAGCAGACAAATCATTTATAGAGAAAGGGATTTGTCATGTCAGCTATTGTAGCATCACATATATATTAAAAACTATATTCTAATTAAAATACGTCATATATTATATTTCACGTTCTTTTTTCAATTAGGTACCGGTATATGGAATGGTTAGAAAACGCGCGCCATTGTCACAGATAACGCCCAAGTCACAAAAAAGATGATATAGGCGAAAGAAACATCCGATTGTATTTCCAAAACCACTATTTAGTCTGGAGTTCCTTCATTTTACACTACTGTCGGTTGCAAATGTGTCATCTACTGCGTTATTGCCATGCATGTACTGTAGCCGAATAAGACATGGGGATTTACGTAATTATATTTACTTGGTAGTATACTTCTCTGGCGATTTAGTTTAGAAGTTCGTTTCCTTGATTCAAATGTCTGTTTGAAAGAATAGCTGTGATTGTTTGACGTGTTGGCCGTTGTGTCAGTTTTTTCTGTCCTTTCGACATCCTGAAAATTTATACAATTATAAGTGCTGAGTCAAAATTAAATACGCATACAAACACTATTTAATCAAAAGATTTTCATTAAATAGAATATGGAGAGTGTGTCAATAAGATTTTGTACCTTCAAACTTGCCCATTTATATGACCTATGTATTTCATATTAAAATATCTGTTATTTTATATGCAAATGGCATGAAACAAGGTGTTGTAGTTAGCTATTGAACACCTCATTATATTGCAATAAAACGTTTTAAATACTATGAGGATAAAACTTTAGAAACCTATTAATGGAATATCTTTTCGAATGATCTCCGTATAATGATTTTATGTACTAATGGAAAATTGCCTTTTTCAACGGACCTTCAAGTAATAGTACTAAATTCAAAACTATATAAGTGTTTCAGATAGAGTTAAGTTAGAAAAATTAATGTAAAAATTTTGATAAGCCAGTATGATTACCTCTACAGAGTGTTCCGCGCATTGTCTTTCAAGCGTTTCAACCTTTTGTTTAAGGTAGTCATTTTGAAGTTTTAATCCCTTAACCTCACTTTCCAATGCCAGTGTACGTTCTTTCAGAAAATCAATCTCTTTCCAAATTGACTGCAGATTTTGTTGTTCTTTTATTTTTTCTCCAAAAGCAATGAGTGAAATAAAGCACACAAACGATATGCAATAAATCATCATTTCGAGGGGTTTTACACACACTTTAGAAATGAAAAAAAATAAAAACCTGAGCTGTATTACTGATAACGCCTCCTTTATATCTTAATATGTCCTGCTATTTTGTCAGATTTTTCATGCCTGGTCAACATTATCATGATAAGAAGTATTGTGTTAAAAATTGTGAGACATTTGTATAAAGGCGGAAAAAAATTAATTTCTTATATTTCTATATATATATTCAGGATTTAAACGCATGACAGTATTTTTAATTGTTTTTTTTAAACAATTTGATTCTTAAACGTGTATTACACCATTATACATAACATTATCGTGTGTCATAAGATACTATAACAAGTATAGAAAACATTGTATGTCAGTAAGGCAGACATCTCGACCTTTACTATTTACTAAATTTCAAGTAAATGCGTAAAAGAAGGAAAACATGCATGTAAAACTTGAAAAAGAAAATTTCAAAGTTTGTAAAAGGGTCAAACTCAACCAAATTTTATGTGTGAATGTTAGATCAATTGTCTTGATTCAAGAAAATTCATGTAAATAAGAGCTTGTTACGAACAATGCAGCAGTCCTCGACAGATATAATGATCTCTCCAATATTAATGCGGAAGAATTTGTCTAAGATTTTTCAAAGTCGCTGCATAAAAAGGAAAGTCGTGCCAATGCCCATTTTAAGGAAATAATAATTTTGAAAAATATGGAACAAATGTTTATGTTTTGCCTCACTTTTGTATTACTATGTATGTAACCGTAGCAACTACATTTCTCTTAACTGTTAAAACAACCAATTATCATAGTATTGCAAGCAATACATAAGTCTCCTACCAGTTAGAACCCCAGTAACATTGGGAAGGACCATTGGCCATTCAATTATGCTATTTAATTACATGAATAAACTTAAATCTTTTGAGTTCTTAGTTTGTCTGTATCATAGTAATGTGTTCCCTGCCAAGTAAGGAAATTATGTTTATACAACAGATTATCAAAAGATCCAGTTTTCTCAGGATGAATATTTAACAAATAAAACATGGCTTTGAGGGCAATATGCAAGTTTACGGACTGCTTGGTAAGACCTTAGAAGGTATATAACCCGAGGCGCATATATATTTTATACCGAATCTATCTGCTTACATACGTCATTTTTACTACAATTTGCTGTCAAATAATAATTTTACTTGTTCAGTGTGTAAAATATCTCAAACCCTAGTAGGATTTCAAGCGATTCATCAAAAATTCATGCTTTTCTTTTAATATTCCATTTTTTTGTTATTCAAATTAAATAATTCATGTTACTAGGCAAAGAAAGACCGTACTTTAAGGAATTCACAAACTGCATTAATTTTATAAATTTTATGATGACATTAAAGACAAATCTTTTAATTTGAATTTTGATCAATATCTTATAAATATATGAGAAACATAACAATAAATTCAATAAAAATATACGTACAGACACGTTCAAAAAATCTTCTTCGACTTCTTACATTTTTATCACTAGTCTAGATTAGTCAAAATAAATAACTGGGAGTAATACGCTGAATTTTCTAAGTTTAAAGAAAACTCGTTCACTCAGTAATTAAAGTACTCATTGTAGGATTTATGTCTAAATTACCACACTTCTGTAGTGTATATCATCTAGTTATAATTATGACACTGGATCTTGCATCCACGGAAGGAAAATGACGGCTGTTTATGAGCATGGGCATTGTTTTGTATCTGATGTGAACTTTCGGCTCGCACATGGTTGATCTTATTCACAGGGCCGGCAGAATGACGTGTTTGATGTGGCGCTACTATGTCAGCTCGCACAAGGTCTGACCCAATCACAGGGCATGCAGAGATATGTTGTGGATGTGGGTCAGAAAACTGCGCTAGGTCAGTGTTTATCGTAGAGGATGTTTGTTGGTTTTCATTATAATTGACTCAAAACTCATGCACACTGGCGGGTTCATGTGCTAAACTACTGATTGTTGCAGATATTTCTTTTTTACGGTTGTGTCACGACCATAACTTTTGACTTAGGCCTCATTTCTATGACAAGACACAGTCATTATGTGCCTCGCTTTCTGCATGAATCCTGCATGGCTGAGAGCACAAGATCGCGTTGAAGTTCACAGTGCTTAATGACTTGGTGTTGTTTTTTATGCGTCTGAATCCAACTGACAAACATACCACTGGCTTAAGGCCATATCAAACATGGATTGTTTCAGCTCGCGCTGGTTTTCGGGCCCTCTCCTACAGTACAGACATAATTCAAACCATACTTTGTTTAACAGTCCATATGGTGTGGTAGTGACAAGCATCGTGGAACTGTATAAACGCTCTAAATATGCTTTCTCGATGGACACTTTGTGATCAACAGTTCCTTTACCTATTTTGCAGATAACTTAACACATACAAACAAACATGTCGTTGGCGTCTTCAAAATACGAGTTATGTCAATGTTTGTTTGATTGACTTAAGAACCTGAAAATAAAATACAAAGATAAATTGGTAATCTTATTAATAAAATAAACAAGATCTGAAAACACACTCTAAATATTAAGATCTATTACCTTAGGGCCGAGACAATTTAAAACTGCCAATTTCCTGAGTAATCTTTATAGCTAAAGAAAATCCTTATGGGCCTGTTGACAACTAAAAAATCTAGAAGTCATTGATGACTGGGACCCTATTTATATTTTTCATCACAAAATGCCTTGCATGCAAAATACGCAAAGCTATGTCATTTAAGTTAAGTGTTAGACTTTTCTGTCTAATCCCTAATTTTTTACCAAAATTATGACAACAACGTGAGGTCAAATTCTGCTTGTTTAGAAATAGCCTGGAGCCGAAAGTTAAAATATTGCAAAATTATAGAATTGACATTAAAATATTTAACAAATAAAGAAAATATAATTACCTGCATATTCCACTTCGTATTGCAATCAGGGATGTCCTCTTATATCATTCTCCAGACGCATTTCGAACCTCGGCGTAGAACAAACGCAGTTGACTGTTCAGAAGCCCATTCGTGTAGGTTTCAAAGGAAGAATCGTGGCCTTTTTCGGTTAGATATGTTCGGAAGAGCTTCACTGAGTGCTTTGTCACGGCTTTGGTGGTTTTTTAATCCTTAGATTCGCTAAGTTTGACTAAAAATGCAGAAAAGATGCAAATCTTCTAGCAATTTTGACAGTTATCGTCAGTTTTTGCTGGCAGTTGTGAAATCCGTACTTAGTGAAAGTCGCCTTTAAACAGTCTTCATAAGAATTATGGACTGGGTAGCCGGTCTGTATGATGTTTATGGACCGGATGACGTCATATTAAATATAGTAGGGCGTATGCAAGTGAGGTATAATATGAATAATTAATGTTTCATCTTTTCTCTATTTTAAGTGAATTTGTTGGAATAGTTCCATGTTCTTTAAAACTTGAACTGTGAAAGCAGGACAAGATTTCTCTGTTTATAGCTATTGCGGCCACTTTGTGCAGCCATGTGGAATGTGTGGGCGATATGCACAAGTAAGGACGATCCTGATCACTCTTATGAAGTTTCATTGAAATCCCACGGCAGTTACACTTGTGAAAGCCGAACAAGATTTTATATATATATAGCCTTATGGGCAATTTTGTGCGAGGGAGCGTAACGTGCCGGCGAAAAGTACAACTAAGGTTAGTACTGATCACTACTTTGAAGTTGCGTTGAAATCCCACCATCAGTTTGACCTGTGAAAGCCGGAAAATATTTTTTTGCTCTGGCGGCTATTTGTACAGGAAAGCGGAACGTGCCAGCGATATGCACGACGACGGATGGTACTGGCCACTCCGGTGAAATTTCATTGAACCCCCCTTCCCCTCCCAACAGTTTTGGAGATGAAGTGCGGACAAGATTTTTCTATCTATAGCCAAATACTAAATGATAACCTCTCTCAAAGTATACCGTCTTTCCATCATTTCAAGTTTAAACTGTTTGTCTGTTTTTCCAGTGCCAGTGTACGTTCTTTTAAATAACCGATCCGTGTAAACTTTTCACTATAATCTTTTAGTAATGATTTTATCGTATCAAACTCTTTTAAGATTATAGCAGATTTTGCTTTTCTTGTTCTCCAAAAATAGTTTGTGAAATGATACAAAGAAGCATGATATACATATGTGTCATCATTTTGTGGTATTTACAAAAAATGATGGAAAGGTTATAATGGTAAAATGTAAGTGATAACGTTTCTTTAATTGCTTAAAATGTTCTGCAATGATGACTGTTTTACATTTTGTTTCACCATTATCGTGTGTGAGTGTGTGTTTAAGGTCACTTGAAACAATGATCAAGTCAAATGGCTCTTTTGGAAAAGTTACACTATATAAAGCTTCATATAAATTCCGTATAACAAATAATTTTGAAATTCTTTCATAGAAATGTAATCCATTACCCTGTAGTATGTTTATGATGTCATTAGTTTTAAACAATGTCATTATCAACAGCATATTTTTGTATATGCTACGTAATTACACTAAACTCTAAATTTCTTTTTATTTTCCTACATTTCTTCATGTTACTTTGTGTCTAAATTTAAATGAGATTAGTGTCTTATTTTCAATAATTCATTTCATAAACATAAAGTTCTCTTACACTAATGTGAATAAACATAAATAAAGTTGCTCCGTAGTTGGCGTGTTAGTTCTTAAGGATATGCAATAGAAAGAACATACATGTATATATTACCGTTAACGGGTAACTAGTATTTCTTTTTAGAAATAAACATCAAATTATTCACAAAATCCCGCATTTTAAAAGTAAGCCAAATTTAACTAACGTATTGTTTACCTTTTCAGCTCAATCGCATAAAATATGTGCTACAAAAAAGTGTGTTGGCTTTTCCCCCGGGCTAAACATTAGTGAGAAAACCTGTCAAACAGATTTTAACATTTTGATTGTATACAATGTATTTTGGGGATTTAACATAAGTTGTATCTGATAATTTTTTTAATCTGTTGAATTTCAAACCGGTTATCTTTCAAGATAATTTCGAGTGTAAGAATATGACGGTTCATTTTCGAGTCAGATTTATTTTTCGAATGTTTAAAGTATGCAGCAAAATTTAAACTTGCGAAACCTGATGACTATTATTATCTGCTAGAAATTAAGGAGCAAAAATAGCAACACAAATATATTTTTCTTTATTGTTTTGAAATAAAGACTCATAATTTCATCACATCACATAAACAGCGTTATGTATGAAATAAAAGAAAGCCAGATATGATAGTATTCATATTTCCGTGGAGGTCCTGATGTATTGATTGTTTAGCCCTCGTGACCCATACCTCTGAGCCAGTTTCTAGTTCAAGAATCCATTGTTTAGTTGTAGTAATCGTGAGCACTTCCTTGGCCGGCAGATATGAAATTTATGTCAGAACCGTCAACCACCAAATCCAGCCATTGTTTCCACTGTTTCTGGTGCTACTGTCATTGTTAATGTTATAACATAAGCGCCTTTAACAGGGACAGTAAAAATCCCAGTATGTTCATGGTACGCATTGCCAATGTTTGTGATTACCTTATCAAAAACGATAGTTTGTCGATAACCTAAATTATGGAGATCATGAGCCGACACTCCTGCTGTAAACGCAATGTGTGAATTGACGGAGGTTTGTCCTTAAAAAAGAAAACAATCTGTAAATTAATTTAAAGGTGAAAGATAGTAAGTGCCTGTGCTATTTGATACTGGTAAGAACGTGTGAACATAATTCTCCAATAGATTTTATAGTTAGAGACAATCCAATTGATTTGTTATACAATTACCAGCTACTATAGTGTAACATATTTTTAACTTATTAATTAATCTAATATACTCAACAAATGTTCAAATTAAAATTGGTAAGTATTGGTAGTTGTATCATTTATCATTTGTATGAACATATAAGAAATGGTGTGAAAACCAGATTTGTAAAATTATTTTTCTCTTAAATACACAACATTTTATCTGAAAACCTCCGAAAAGTTGCTAATATATATCAATTTGTTTCACAATTGTATATTATAACGTCAAGACCCAATCGGGTGAATATATGGTCGAAATGAAATTGAAATTAAAAAGGTTTAGAAGAATGAGATCATTTTCAAAAATAAGAGGATAAAGCCAATTTCAAGATATGCCAGTGAAACCTCCAGGTAAATAGTTAAATATCATGGACTATCCGTAGTCAAGTTGGAAAGTTTCCTCTCAGGAAATTAGTAAACCTTTTTGTCGGAATTCGGAACCACAACAGTGGCAGTGTGTGTTATTTGATTTGAAGTAATCACAGCAGGTCATCCCGGATAAAAAAAGGTTTAGAATCTAGAAAAGTGGTCTAGTATCAAATAATTATGTAATATATTTACTTGATTTAATAATGTTTTGATGATGGAGATATGAAGCTTCTTTGTTTATTTCAGATGATGGTTTGACAGCAATGCTGTCATAATTCGTTGTATTGACTGATGTTTCGAACTTTTCTTTTCTCTCGACATCCTGAAAAATATACAATACAAGCATTCAGTGCTTAATAATTTGCAAACATTCCATGCAACATTGTTTAATTATGATCAAATAGACAAGGTTAACTATGCTCTCTTGATTTACAATTATTGAAAAATGAATGACATTTCATTTCTTTTTAAATGTTTGTCATATGTTTTTTGTTTGTAGATGCGACTAACCTTTTCAACTTGGTTTTTTTTCAGTATTTCTTACTTTAATACTGTTTAATCACCCTTAGGATATTTTGCCTGCTTTTTTAATTTGTCTTTTGACAGCTAATCTGCAGGCTTCATAATTTCAGATCCCCTTATAAAATTTCATTTTATTTAATTCCCGCTAATTGTTTTCCGTTTAGGGCACATGCATTCATTTAATTGGGGACCATACATCGATTTTCATTGACACTAACGTGTCTCATTTAAGGTTCTATGATAACCGCCGTATGAACACATCTGCGAATGTTTCTAACTTCAAAATTTCGCCATAACCATTTTTAAATGTTAAATTCTGCTTAAGCCTGTGCTAGGGGGCATGGATGGTATCTTGCACTTTCCAGTACCGTCCATGAACAGGCTCAATCAAACCGAGCCTGCAACATTTTCAATTTTGTTGTTTTGGATGTTCTTTAGAGATTATGTTTTTCACTATTTAATCTAGCAATAAATATTACAAGAAATAATCATTGTCAGAGTTATGGAAATTCGATTTAAACTTGCAGATGAGACACAATAAAACGCAAAGTTTATATGAACGAATATGCCAGAGTTCTAGTTCGCTTTTCCAATTCTAGTGTACGTTCTTTCAGGTAATCAATCTCTTTTAACTTTTCGCTATTTTCTTTGAGTATTTGTTTCACCGTATCCAACTCTTTTAAAATTGACTGCAAATTTTGCTTTTCGAGTAATTGTTCTCCAAAAACAGCTTGTGAAATTAAACATAAAAACAAGATGTAAGAAAGAATCATTTCGAAAGATTTACTCACAATAATTTAGAAATGAAAAATAAAAAAAAAGTAAACTCTGGTTACTTTTGATAATTCCTCTATTAAATCTAAACAGGTTCTGCTTTCATGTCAAATTGCACATGCTTTGTCACAATTTTCTTGATAAGATTTTTGATGTATATGAGTTAGGTCAAAAATTGTGAAACGTTAGATAAAATTAAGTTCATCAGCGTAAGATATTCTTATTCAGTAAATAAGTTTAAATGCATAAAAACACGTCCTATAGTGTTTTTACTTCAACATATTGTGTTCTGAAATTAACACATAAAAATATTTACTACATGTGGTAAAGGAAATTTTTGGAACTTTGTTGTTATGATATAACAATTTCTTTTTGTGGCCAGTCGCTTTAACTATACTGAGATTCTGAGGCGACCGATGATTATGAGCGAAAAATTCGTTGCGCAGTAATTATAGTTTTTAAGGATAAAAAATTAAACAAACAACTCAACAACGATGATAGAGTTTTCAAGTGCTACACATTTTTGTAATTAATACGTTAAGTTATATGATCTGTACAAAGAAATAACTATGGAAAAAATTGTGCTTGCATCACATTGTTTTACTTCGCCCGATAATGTCAAAACTTTCGTCCACTTTAACTCGTGTGTCGATATGTGTATCCAATCTCCCTTGTTCTCCCTTCATTCTTCCGCATAGAACTGATCAACAGATGTAACTGTGCGATACGTTTGATGTATATCATGCGGGCAGAAATAGATGTCATCAACACTGAAAAAGCCGTTATTTTTCTTTTATTTTTCTCTGATTTTCTTGCAAAATTTTTAAAAGGTTTATCTCTAAAAGTTGTTTCGCAAGGTAAAGAATGAGACTTTAGTTTTCGCATTGTCAGAAACAAATAATTAGATCTGGGCCAATTGTTTGATTTGAAGGTACTTTATTATTTGGCTTTACCTAGTTGTGTTCATATTGTCTGTCGTAACAGGTAGCATTGTGCACCCTACACCCAAATATTTACGTTGACTCAATTATAAAGCATTTTCATCTGGATGAAAATGTATTTGTAAAAACAAATGCCGTGTGTGTTTTTTAGACTGAGTACAGTTGTCGGATAAACGTAACTTGTGTTATTCATTTCAAATATCAATCAGAGCCTATAAGTGAAAGACAAGTGCACAAATGATGTCGGCTTGCAAAAGATTGATTGTCGAGGCTTATAAATCATTTGTGTTGAAATTACACTCTTAAACAATGAAAACTCATGGCCACTCACTTACGACCTCTTTCGTTCTATTAATCGTAAAACAAAACCAACAACAATACGTTGTTTGCAATGGGCTATAATTGACAGAGGACAATTTAACCTTGAAATAGACTACATATATACGATGAATGTATGATAAAATAAAACCAATTGAATTGTCCGATTGGACGGGGAGAACCATGTTTTCGCAGAAAACGAAGAAATAATTAAAAAAGGAAGAGTGACATTGACATTATAGTTGAAATAAAATGTAGGATGGGGAATAACATATTTGACATTTTGTTAAATAAACTTTGCTTCGTTTGTCCAAAAAGCACAAATATACTGTTTTCTGAATACTTTGGACTTCTAGGTTAAGTTTAATATCGTTACTTCTCAGTGAATTTTATGAGAGGCATGTCAGATCATATAAACATGTATATTACTTTTAGATGACTTTAAGAGGACGGTTGTTGATAGAACTTACACTATCACGCGCTATTTTATATATTTTGATTATGTTTACTTTCGGAATAGCATCAGGGCAAATTGTCAACTTAAATATTTGCATAAAATTATCCTAGCTTACCGCAACCAGTACTTTCAGTGCTTTGATAATGTTTCTATGTTACACAACTGAGCAAAACAAAATGATCATCTGTCATTTGCATATACGGTTAGAATCATAAAAAACAAAACTTATCGCTGAAATAGAGCGTTCGACCTATTAATAATCATTCTATATACATATTAAGTTAATTAAAAGTGAATTCGTGTAACAGAAAAACTTGCATGAAAAACTCTCACAACAAATTTCAAATGTAACATAAGAGTCAAGAATAAACCGTATGTCTGAACCAGGATTGCCAAATTCGCCGTCAAACGATATATTTATTGATTTACCTGGATACTTGGGTAAGTTTGTACGAGTATATATAATGACTTCAAACAACAATAATGTTTGTTTTTAATTTAAGCAGGACTTTAAGAAACCTAAAAACATTATGACAGTACTCCAAATGCACAAAATTGAATGAAAAATGAAATTTCTATGGTTACAAATAAAGTGCCTTTTTACACCAATTACATCAATACAGTACATGATTTGTACAAAAATTACAATTCTGCTTTTATACAGGCAACGGTGTGATGCTACATGTATCTACGCTTTAGATGATAAGACTTTTAAAACTTATGACCCGATCGTCTTATGATATTTTTGAAAATAAACACAAACAACATATTGGCTTCAGAAATATTTTTTTCCACACAAAACAAAACTCACAATTTGATAACTTTACTTTCCAGAAAATTCTTACGTCTGGAACAATAGATAGCCAGATATTATAGTATTCATATCTCCGTTGAGGTCAGATTGGCTAGTACCAAAAATCTTCCTTACCCACACTTCTGATCCGCTTTGCAGCTCTAGGACCCATTGTTTTGTTGTAGAAGCGTAGTTCCTAGCATCCGCTTGGCCAGCAGATATATAGTATTAACTCAAGCCATTGAAGTTTGTCTGGTTCAACAGTCATGGTTAGCGTTATATCATAAGCGCCTTTGACCGGGACATGAAAGATCCCAGTCATTTTTTAAATAAAACGTTGCAGGCAAACCCTTAGCCAAATGTTATTCAACCACAGGAGTATGGGCCTGCTATTCTCCGATTAATCCTGGTAAATAAAGAAACAAGCTATATAAGTTAACAGTTTATAATTAATATGGCCATAACAAATAAAAAGATATAATAGTCATTCAATTTATACTGTTCAATAAATTTTAAATAACATAATTTCGTACCAGAATTAAGAAAAATGGTTTATTGCGTTAAACAATAATTTTGAAATTAATCATATAAATTTATGACGTAATCACATATACAAGTACATCAGCTTATATTTAGCCATAATTCATTGCAATGATTTTCGCTACAGTAAGCAATTTGTCAAAATTATTTCAGTCTATTGCAAAGTTCGTCTTCCTGTAAGATAAAACCACAGATCGGCATCAGAAAGATTTTATTTTGCTTATATTTTTCATACACAAAAATCACAATTTGATAACTTTACTTTTCGGAAATTCTTACGTCTGAAACAATAGATGGCCGGATATAATAGTATTCATATTTCCGTGGAGATCAGATTGGCCATACCAACCAATCTTCCTGACCCACACTTCTGATCCGGTTTGCAGATCTATGATCCATTGTTGTGTTGTAGAAGCGAAGTCCCTAGCACCCGCATGGCCAGCAGATATATAGTATGTTGAACCACCGTCAACAACTAACTCAAGCCATTGAAATTTGTCAGGTTCAACAGCCATGGTTAGCGTTATAGCATATGCGCCTTTAACCGGGACATTAAAAATCCCAGTGTGTGGATGGTAAGCATTGCCAATATTTGTGTTGACATTATTAAATATAATAGCTTGATGAACACCTAAATTATGCAGATTTTCAACCGATACTCCTGCTGTAAACGCTATATGGGTTTGGATTGAGACCTGTCCTGAAAATGGAAAACATTTCAAATGCAGGGTTTAGGGACAGTCTGGATGTGTGGACAAACAGATCAACAATTTAAGTAGAAAGAGAATTGTTATATCATAATCAGCTATTGTAGCCTCTCCAAGCGCGAACCTTTCTTATACACAAACACTTGATCAGAATTAAATGTGTACTACCCTTTGATATGCCAGTACATCTCCTTTACTCCTGCTATACTATAACTTTACTAGCAGCAATGTTTGTCTTGGTAACCGAGGTTGATACTTGTATGTAAGTTTTTCTACTTGTTAGATAACTTAATAAATTGAATTTGCAAAGTAAAAGGTAAAATAAAAGTCAAGTATTAAATTGATTTTGGGCAAACGGATGCTTTTATTGTTTTCTATTAAAATGTTTCCGTTACTATATTAGAATGTAACAAATCACGTAATGTGCATAAAGCTTCAGTTTAGAAATGTAATATTTGAATTGATAAGAATCCAAATACTTAAAATAATCTATATTGTAAAATGTCATGAAAAGCAAAATATTTTATGATCATAACATTTTTGAAGTAGGACGCCCTACCAGTAAATTGTTGCATGCTTAGTTTAATTGACCCTTTTCATTGAAATTAACGGTAAGTACAAACTATCGTCCTCACCCCTAGTTAAAACATCAAAAACAATGTTAAATTTTATTCAAAAAATTTGCGATTACAATAAAAACTTGGTCAACAGTTGTAGGAGAGATATTCCTACGTCATCGCTGAAAAATGTGTTGGAAATTGGCTGACACTAGCAGAAAAGACGACTTTTTAAATCTTGCTGTTGTTGTTACTTTTGTTGTTTTCATATTCGAATATCTTACAACATTTTTATCGTGTTTTTGTAATATAGGAATCAAAATCTATTGAAAACAGAAAAACGTGCCTATTCTTGGTCAGATACCTTTAAGAAGACATGAAAATCTTGAAATTTTGAAACATCAGCAGATGTACTTTTAAAGTAAACATTTTATGTTTCATGAGGGTCAAGCACAAAATGCAGTTTTTGCTGTCGAGTACAGACCCCGGACATGTCACTAGCTATGTCCTTGAAGAGTCAATTTTGAAGAACCATTGTGATTGATAATAATTATGTCTCCTAGCAATTTCAAAAGATTAATAGTAAAAAAAAAATAGTCATGGCACCTTAAATACGTTTCTATTCCATGAAACGTTACGTATAGTCCCAACGTCAAGCAATGTGTCAGTCCTAAACAAAATTGTTTCTCTCTTTTTAGGGTGTCAATAAAATGACATGCAGTTTAATTATTTTTCTTTAGAGGATAGGTCTTTAATAAAATAAATCCAGATATTATGTTATTCTTATTTCCTTGGAGATGATGATTCATATACTGCCTATATTTCTTAACCGGTTATTATTTGCGTGTAGATGCGTAATCTTGACCAGCCTATATTGCGTTTAAGGTTGCATCGCTAACAGCTGGATCCAGCCATTGCATGTTTACTGAAGTTAAGTAAGCAGGTTAAAGCAAAATTTATGCAAGTGAGCTAAAAAGTCTTTAAACACATGTAATTATTTATTTTGGATATTATTAGACGGCTACAAGTAGCCGTTTAGTTATGTACCGCAAAAGTGTATTTGAAAAATAACACATCGGCAAGGAAATAACAATATTTTGTATAATTTCTGAGGTAACAGAGAGGCACTGTTTTAAACACCCATTATTTTTGCTTATATTAATAAAATAGCTGAACACAGGTAAATGTTAGACTTCAAACATATTAATCCTTGTTTACACAAGTTTAAGATACAATTTGAGGACAAAACACTACTGAAAAGTTTGACCTGTTCTTTCATTTTAAAGAGTGCTCACCATCCCATAGATATTTTTCGGGACATACTAGATATTTACGTTTTTGTCATTATAATGGAAATGTATATTACTCAATGCAATTCGGAATAGCCACTGTTGGGCATACCGGTGTATTTGCGGAAACAATTTTGGAGCTCTTTGGTTCATAATAAAAGTAACAATGTTTTCAGATTACGGAGTGGTAGGTCATCCTGAATACAATAAAGCAAAACTATATGGTTATTTTGTACGAAATTCTTTGCTGGATTCGGATGTTTGCTTGCTAATAACGAGTGTTGCCGGTTTCCATCTAGATTAATATTTTGGTTGGGTCATACAATTGACTGCAATTATCATGTTTAACACAGAAGAAAGAATTGCTCGCTTAATATTGTTATTAAAATCGCTGTTGTAGGACAAATAATTCCTCTTAAAGTTTATTGTGGAAAATTGTCTGTCGAAGAACCAGGTATCTAGTAAAGTGTTTTATAGCAGTGTAAAGTGGAATGTGTATGTTACGGATAGCATGAAAGCTTTTAAATGAACTACATTTTTTGCCTAGATAATAGTGTTGAGAAGCAATTTAAAAATCTTGCAAAAAATGTAGTTCTTTACACAGAAAATATGAATTTTAAGTTTATCTAATAAGGATAGCTTCAATAATGATAAATACAATTTGTTGAGAAATTTATGACGCTTGTGATTCGAATGATATACATTTTATAACTATATGGATACCCAGACGTGAAGCTAGCTAGCTTAGATTTTTTTTAAGCGATGACTGTTCTGTATATAAAGAGATAGTTCGATATTTAAATATTAACTACGGCTAATTTACAATTTATAGTTTTTTTGCAAATTATTACAACAGTCGTAGAAGGTTCAATTCAAAATTGTGGGGTACAAGTTACGGAAGCAGTTGATTGTTTACACAACATTGGCCATAACCATTACCTAGTATGATCCAGTGTAAAGATAGTTAGAAAAGGAAACTTGTAAAGAACTTTAGTTATTACTAATTGGAAATTGTAAGCATTAGTAACCATTATCAATAGATAAAAAGGCAGTTGATATGAATCTCTTAAAACAAAACATTTTTGTCAATGACCCATATTAAAATATTCAAGAGGCAATTACGCAGGTCACAAAACTTATACATTGATAGGTTGCAAGCTTGATTTGACTGAGTCTATTCATGGACGGTAATGTTTAAAACAAGTTACCGACCACACCCTGGAGCGCCGGGTTATGCAGATTATGTCATATTTATATGTTAAAATTTTGAGTTAAGAAACAACCACTAATGTGTTCATACAGCAGTCACAATTGAGCTTTCAATTTCGAACTTAGTAAAATATTTCGAAGTCCGAATAAACAACATTTTAGGCTGTTGAAACAATAGGTTGAGCGAAATAAAATGAATTTAGATGCAATATAGACAATATAAATTAATCACAAGGGATGTTTATTATGCTTAAGTAAACTACCAATAGTAAAATGACATAATATATATGATTTTATGATTCCATTTTTTTTTTTGTTATTTCAAGAAAAGACTCGTAGTTTTATCACTTTACTCCTTAAATTTGCTATGTTTGAAATAAAAGGAAACAGGATATGATGGTATTCATATGTCCGTGGAGATCTCGATGTTCACTTAGGTCAGCAGTCTTCCACACCCACACTTCTGACCCGGTTACTAGGTCAAGAATCCATTGTTTAGTTGTAGACGCGTAGTTATGAATGCTTCCTTGTCCGGCAGATATGAAATTTATGACAAAACCGTCAACCACAAGATCAAGCCATTGAACTTGGTCGGGTTCCACTGTCATAGTTAAAGTTATAACATAAGCGCCTTTGACCGGGACAGTGAAAATCCCTGTATGTGGATGGTAAGCATTGCCGATATTTGTGATGACATTATCAAATATAATAGTTTGATGATCACCTAAATTATTAAGATTTTGAGACGATACTCCTGCTGTAAACGCTACATGAGATTGAGGAGACCGCCTTCCTGAAAATGAAATTCAATTAAATTGCAAAAATCAAGTACAAACTGCTTTTTATTCTATTCCCATTAAATGTAAAATAGAATTCAAGAACAAATTAAATCAATTTTGTACATATCTTAGCACTAACAGTTATTATCAAGAAGAAGCCTTACATAAAATAAGTTTCAACTTTAATAGATCACATTCATTACCTTTTGTAGTTATAGAATTGTATAAAGTATTTGACAATCAACTGTAACAGTTATAATAAAATGCTAAATGACGACTTTTTGGCGCTTTTCGTAAAAAAATATCCTCCAGTGTATGTACATATGCTGAAGAACTCGAAATCATGATAAAAATCAATGTCTTTGTCTATATTCAATAGCAGTGATGTGTCAACCAATAAGTTAATTACCTAATGTACGCTGCCCTAAGTGACTTGTTTTGCTTATGGTAAGAGTTTGCCGGTGAGAAAATTCTTTTGTTGATTCAGATGATGATTTTAAGGCAAAGTTTTGAGTATTCGTTGTATTTACCAACGTTCCGGAATTCGCTGTTCTCACGTCATCCTAAAAATATACAATTCAATCAGACAATGTAAACACCATCTCAATGGTATTTAAGTTCGATCGGTTTGACCAAAAATATGTACATGTTATTGAATGTCAACTAGCCAAATACAAAATGATTACCTCTTTAGTTTTCTCAGCACAACAATTTTCCAGCTTTTCAATTTTTTCGTTAAGTTGTTTATTCTGCTTCTCCAATGCCAGTGTACGTTCTTTTAAGTAATCGATCTCTTTTAAAATTGACTGCAGATTTTGCCTATTGTGTAAATCTTCTCCAAAAACATTTTGTGAAATCAAACAAAAAAGCAAGATGTACGAAATCACCATTTTCTGATTTTTTTTTAAATGAATAAAGTGTTTGTAAGTGATAAAAGTTTCTTTATTAGCTAAATACGTTCTGAAATCAGGACAATTTTTTAACCTCTATGTCATAATTACCTGATAAGAGGTTATAATGTCTATGATTTAGGTCAATAATTATAAAACATCATTTAATCGTTTGAAAAGTGAAAATAATGAACTTATTAGTCTTGAATCATTATTTAATTAAACAGTTTGGATTTTAATTTTCGCAAAAAAAACGATATTCAAATGTATAACATATGTTCACATATTTTTATGCTAAGGCTTGTGTTTCATCTTAACGTTTCAGACTATAACAATAAGTCATTACTTAACCGGGCATTAAACATTAAGGTCAAACTAAGCAGGTTTTCTTATTGGTAACTCTTGAAATTATTGGTGGTCTCCTAAAAGAAAGATTGAAACATCGCAGACCGTTTCGTATTATTCTTATTGTTCTTCCGTAATAATAAATAAACTAGTCAATGAGGTCGACAGACCAGAAACCTATCAACAACTTATTTGTTTATATGCCAGTTTGTGTGTATTTACATAGCATGAAACAAAGTTCAAGTCAAATGGCTCTTTTATTTAAAGAAAGATAAAAAATCCGTATAATAAATGAACTTCTTGCCGTAACCCTGTAGTATGTTTGTTATATCATTAGCTTTAAACTATATCATAACCAACTGCTTATTTGTATGTATGTTATGTAATTACTCTAAAACTCTTAAATTGTTTTCCTTTATTTCTTAATATGTTCGTGTTATTTTTATGTGTATATTAAGATTAAATGAGATTAGTGGCTTAATATTGAGAACGGCATACTTTTATAATCGGCATATTTTCGAGTGCAATAAAATCTCACACGATTATTTTAGTTTTTAGAAGTCATTTTATAAATATAAATAAAGTTGCTCAGTAGCTGGTGCGTTAGTTTTCAAGGATATGGAATATAAAGAACATGCATGTATGGTGCATGAACGAAGATTTTTACCGTTTAAAGGTCTGTATTTGGTAGGTAGTACTTCTTGTTAGAAATAAACATTGAAAACGTGTTACAGTTAAATCGTATACAATGCATGCACAGTGCGTAAACTGAGGGTAAGTATTTGTTACTGCACTCACTGTCTCTGTTGATTGGCTCATTTTTTTCATGCGACGACAGGGAAAGAGATAACGATCTATAAAGTCATATTCAGATACTTGTGTACATTGGTTATCTTTTTCTGGAGTTTAATATTGTGACGGCTGGAAACGTGTTTTAAGAACATCAAAACATTCATTTTGTGTAGAGAAAAACTATAACTTTAACTATAACGGATTAATAATACCTTAGTACAGTTGTAAGAGGTTAAATGTCATTGATGTCGAATTATCATTCATTTTTAATATCCCTCAAAGTCAATAACTGAAAGACGTGTACACACATCATGTCGGCTTTTGACAGACTGATTGTCGTAACATACACAAATTAGCAACAATACGTTTTTTGCTTTGTTTTTGAAACGGGCTATAACTGACCGAATAATTTGACCTTTAAATAAACTATACGATGATTGTTTGAAAAAATAAAACATATGGAATTGTCCGATTGGATGGGGAGCATTATGTACTTATAGAAAACGAAGAAATGATTTAGAAAAGCAAGAATAAAATTGATATTATATAGTTACGATAAAATGTTGGATTAGTAGGAATAACATATCTGCCATTTAATTCGTTTGTCCAAAGATCTCAAATATACTGGTTTTTTTTTTATTGCTTTAGGACTTTTTCGTGACGTTTAATATCGTCACTTCCAGTAACTTTTATGAGAAGACTGTTATATCCCATATACATTACTTATAGTATATGAAATAAATTATTAAATAATTTAATAGTATTTTTTTTAATTTCATAAACAAAGACTCAAATAACTCACCATGCGATTTTTTAGAATTTGCATTTGACCCTGCTTTATTTCGAGTGGACAAAACATTGGTTTTGAAATAATTGAACCTCTAATCATCCAAAATTTAATTATCTCTTTAAGGTATCTAACATTTTTGAGAAAATTTATATATATGGCAGAGAAAACAGAATAATAGAGTATAATCATTTTATATGCATTACTTCATTAAAAGTGAATTCGTTGAAAAGAAATAACTTGCATGTAAAACTTTCACAAGAAATTTCAAGTTTAACAAAAGAGTCGAGAATATACGGTATGTAAGAATCGCAATGGTATAAGTGAAGATCAAATTGAATAACTTCAGTGGTTATCTTATCATAAAGTTACACGCAAAACATTCACCAGATGTTTTGCACACGCATGTGTCAAATCATCACAAATGTTTACATATTTAAACACATCATTGAGAACTAAAGATTGAATAATAGAATAAATTTTTATACAGCAGATAAAGGCTAGGCAGATCGACAAATTTCGAGATTTCTATCTCAACAGGATCATGGTATATAATACTTAAGTTGTCCGGAGTGTCAAAAACGTATAAATGATAGACTTTTTCACTTAGAAATATAACTTATTGCACCAGACTTAATATAAAGCTCATAATGGTTAATGGTATATTAAACATTATAATAACGTTACAACTCATTAAAGACGTCAAAATATAACCTTATATCATATATGCAACTTTAACAATAATTCAGAAGATATCAGATAACTAGTAGATTCTCAGTTAGTGCCAAAAGAAATATTACAATGTGGACAGTACACCGAAGAATCGGTAATAGAAATTTTGAAAAAAGGTACATTATTTTATGATCATTCAGTCAATCAGATAATACAATCACTAACATTTCAATCATTTAGTATTCTTAGGTAAATTTGTTGGGTTTTTTTTGTATATACATTGTACATGTTTGTTTTTGAATGATAAAAAATAATCAAAAAATTATATTTTTCGGTTACAATTAATTGCTTTTTAATTACCCTCCATACACTAATAAGTACATGATTTGTACAAAAGTGACAATTCTACCATTATAAAGGCAATATAGTGATGCTACATGCCAACACGGATTTATATCCGTGATGCCAAACATCTGCTTGTACTTTGTAGGTTTTAGAAGAAAAGACTTTTAAGACATGTTTACTATAACATCAAAATTTTGAAGTTTGATAAAAAGATCATAATTATACATAATTATACATGAATGAAGTATTCTATTTTTAGATTTAAGCGGAGGTATCATACAAATTAGCTAATACATACACAGTTTACTATATAAACATATAGCCGGATCGTCTTATAATATCTCTAAAAGTAAACAAACAACAGATCGGCATCAGAAAATATGTTATTTTTGCTTATATTTTTCACACACAAACATCACAGTTAAATAACTTTCCTTTCCAAAAATTGTTACGTCTGGAACAAGAGAATTACGCCGAATAATATATTCAATATTCCGTTGAGGTCAGAGGTCAGGCAGAACTACCTCCTTCCTACCCACACCGGGGACCAGTTGCCCAACTCTAGGATCCATTGTTCTGTTGTAAAGCGTAGTCCGCCAAGTCTCGCTAGGCCACACCTAATAGTATGTGGGAACCGCCGTCACAAACAACTCAAAGCACATTGAATTTGGTAGGTTTTCAACAAAGTCCATGGTTTAACGTTAAATCATAAAACGCCTTTAACCGGGACAATAAAAGTCCCAGTATGTGGATGGTAAGCATTGCCAATGTTTGTGATGACACGATCAAATATAATAGCTTGATGAATACCTAAATTATGAAGATTTCCAACCGATACGCCTGCTGTAAACGCTATATGTGTTTGGATTGAGACCTGTCCTGAAAATAGAAAGCGATTCAATTACAGGGTTGGGGGACAATCTGAACGTGTAAACAAACAGACCAATAATTTATAGAGAAAGAGATTTACCATACCATAATCAGCAACTGAAGCGTCACATATACGAGTATATTGAAATATATTATATAATTTATGTTGTCAAATACATAATATTTCACGCTCTTTCTTCAGTCGGGTAAAGGGAATGGTTAGATAACGCGCGCCCAGTCACAGATAACGCCCAAGGCGAAAGAAACATCCGGAACCATTATTTAGTCTGGAGTCCCTTCACTTTACACTACTGTCGGTTGCAAATGTAGTGATCTACTGCGTTCTTGCCATGCATGTACTGTAGCCGAATAAGACATGGGGATTAAATATTTACTTGGTAGTATACTTTTCTGGCGATTTAGTTTAGAAGTTCGTTTCCTTGATTCAAATGTCTGGTTGAAAGAATAGCTGTGATTGTTTGCCGTGTTGGCCGTCGTGTCAGTTTTTCCTGTCCTTTCGACATCCTGAAAATTTATTCTGTCAAATTTAAATACGATTGCAAACACTATTTAATTAAAAGATTTTCATTAAATAGAATATGGAGGAAACGCTATATTCATAATTTAATAATTTAATGACAACACATAGGCTACTGTTCTTGACATTTTGTTTATATGAAACAAAAATCAGTGTGGATACCGGTAAACAAATATTCTTGCATGCAGATATAGCTTTCGCAGAAGTAGTGGATTTACCGCAGCGGCGGTGGAGAATTCGTCACAGAAGCGGTGGATAAAAGCTTCCCGTTTGCTTTTGTTGGTAAGTTAATGACTGAATTTTACTTTAAGTTTTTATGTTTTGCTGGGAACACCTAGTGCGACGGCAGCCCACATATGCATAAAGTAAAACTCAGTCATAAACTTACCGACGACAGAACACGGCCATATTATATACTGCCGTCTGATATGCCAGTACATCTCTTTTACTCCTGCTCTACTATAATCTTTATAATATTTGCCTTGGTAACCGAAGTTTTCGGCCTACGTGAACGGTAGTCATCTTTGATTAAAAGCTTTGATCCAACTAAGGATTTGCCCTTTGAAATGACAAGAGGTCAATATATGCCGCATTATTCACTATAAATCCGCGTTAAAATCGTAATCTTTCGGCATGTGTCTGTGTATAAGTATAGTTCAAACTAGTAAAATAGTACTTAATGCAAAAATATATATAAGTGTTTCAGATAGAGTTAAATTAGGAGAATTAATGTAAACATTTTGATAAGCCAGTATTATTACCACTACAGAGTGTTCCGCACATCGTCTTTCCAGTGTTTCAACCTTTTGGTTAAGGTTGTAATTTTGAAGTTTTAATCCCTTAACCTCATTTTCCAATGCCAGTGTACGTTCTTTCAGAAAATCAATCTCTTTCAATTTTTCCAACTCTTTCCAAATTGACTGCAGATTTTGTTGTTCGTGTAATTTTTCTCCAAAAGCAGTGAGTGAAATAAAGCATACAAACGATATGCAATAAATCATCATTTCGAGAGGTCTTACACACACTTTAGAAATGAAAGAAAAACTGAGCTATATTACTGATAATACCTCATCTTAATAGACCCTGCTATCTTGTCAGATTTTACATACCGTGTCAACATTATCATGATAAGAAGTCTTGTTGTAAAACTATAAAAAAAATATTAAGGGCGGAAACAATTAACTTGTTATACATCTATATAATATTCAGAAATACAAACTCTAGATATAGTATTTTGTTATATTGGGTTCCTTAATCAACACATAAAAATATATATAACAAATGGGAAAAAAGGTATTTTCAAACTTGTTAATTTTAAAACCTTATTAAAATGTGTATTACAAAATTAAATATAACATGATCGTGTGTCACTAAAAAAGATAGGAGTACAAGATCTATCAGTAAGGCGTTGGTGCATCTCAGCTATTTTAAGTCGGTTCATAACTAGGAAGGAATCATGCCCATGCAATTTTTACGTCAAACTAGCATAATGGAGATCATGTTGCGACTTTCCAGCTTTACTGCTGGAGGAATACCTCCGGTTCTTCCCCGTGCATTATTTCAGGCAGAAGCCAGCACATGAGTAGAACCACCGACGTTTCGTAAACTAGCTGAATAGCTTCCTTATATGGAAGTGTCTAAAGTGCCGGCTCGGATTTGAACCTGCAGCAGTGAGGGGCAAGTGTCTCGAAGTCAATGATCTTAAACACTCTGTCACGGACGCTCCTTGAACTGGAATGATTCATATAATTTTTATTGAGGACCACAAGGTGATACTACATGCCAAATATCGAAGCCCTTGAGCATTGTGGTTTCTGAGAAGATTTTAAAGAGACCTACTCATGCATCAGACCGGAACCATTTATATAATGTTGTAGAGTACTACATAAGGATCATTCCTGTGAAGTTTGGTCAAAATCCATCAAGTGGTTTAGGAGATGTTGTGGATAACACTAGGCGACGAACAAGCACAAAAGCTAACATAGGAGCACTTTCTTTGTGCTGAAATGAGCTAACAAAACAAGCTATACAGTTTAACAATTTATTATTAATATGGCCATAACAAATAAATAGATATATTAATAGTCAATCAATATATACAGTTCAGTAAATTGAATAAGATACTTCCCGTATATATATCAACATGCATTCAAGATAAGATAACTTTATTTATGTTAAGACATGTTTTTGCATACCCATTATAACATGTTAAGAGAATAAAAATAGTTATCACCTGTGGCATAGGATAAAACGTATATGTAGTACAGTAAGTAAAACTAAGCATAGTCTTAAGAATTATTTCAACAAGTTTAAGGTATCATTATTTCATATCCAAAAAGCAACTACTTAAATTTGTTGGAGTGTTTTTAAGCATCTTAAAGAAATTCTATTACATAGAGGATATTTGTTTGTTTGTGTGTAAGATGAAATTTTATTTCATCGAGTGGGCTTTAAAAACAGTATTTTCACGAGTGGCAAAGCCACGAGTGAGAATACTGTTTTTAAAGTTCACGAGATGAAATAAAATTACATCTTACACAACAAACAGACAAATTTTCTTTTTATTTTATGCTTAAAAACAAGTTAAAACGAAATTTCCATAATTTTAACGTTAATATTAAAACTGTTTCCCCCATTGAGAGCCCCATTTATTCGGAATTTCTCATTAAAAAAAAGAAGTCTTGAGCTGAAAAATAAGTCCGCCAATCAACATTAAATGACGGTGATATTTATTAATTTTATTAAAAAAATATGAATGATCGCTTGTTTTGATAATAAAAACAAACAATTCTTGTAGGAGAAAAAGTCCAACCATCCATCCATATTTCTGTTACTTAGTGCGAATTTATATTAGACCTGGCTTGTGTAAATTGTAAGCGGCAGCCATTTTTTAAAGTTGTGTATTTCATGGGAGGAAAATAATTGTGTAAGATTCAGAGGGATATAATTTGGATTTGTTAGTCATACAACATTTTTAAAAAGAAAGAAAACTTATTTGAGGATTGTAACAGACAAAAATAAGTGTTGACAGATGTGAAAACATTCAGAAAAGAAGCTAGGAAAATGGAAAACTTGGAAACCTGCTCAAGAACGCTGGGTTGATTTAACTTATTCTTCGAGTTATGGCTGTCAATGCTTTCAATTTTTTCATAAACCATACGGCAGTTATTGCTCGTAGGATACTTTAATATGCCCAAATGTCATCAAGAAACAGTTTTGCATGGGGAAGGAATGTATTTTTTGAGACTGTCAAAATGAAACAAAAAAAACGAAATTTGGTGATTGGAATTTCATGAATTTTGAATGAATAGAAGTAAGTTTTCTTCTTTTTATTACTTTTGACATTTAAGTTATTTATCAATTTCAGTTTTGCTTTTTCTTTAAACAGCCTGACATTGTCAGAATTGTCAGCAAAAATAAAATTGAGGTACCATTTGGGGAAAATCTTAAAAAAGTAGTTTCGTCATTGAAAAGAGTGAAATTATATTTTGATAATTTTCACTGTGAAATTACCAAATATAATTTTCACGGATAAATCAGTAATCCACTGAAAAGCATAAAATAATATTTTGTATCATTTTAACCTTTCAAAAGGTAATCACCTAACGGTCACTGTAGAATTTATGTTATAATGCATACTTGTAAACGAATCAACAGAGCTGAGCATCCTCATAATCCATATTATGAATATACCTGTCACTTGTTTTACTTTTTCCCTTGTACTTTGTGTCATAGTGATATACAGCATTGTTCAAGTTACATGGCACTTTTCATTGGAGGCAAGAGACACCATTGAAAGCTTTTATATTTTTAATTAATAACCATTAAGTTGTTTAATATTTGCATAAGAATATATACATAACTAGAATGCATTTTTGGGGGGGGGGTAAGTTTTATGCCATCATCATTATACCATGTCTTATTTCAAGTTCAACTGATTATATTTTTTTAATTTGTAAAGAAATGCACGAAGTAATATCATAAATTCATAATGAAAGCTGTTTATATACATATCAAAGAATATTCAGCAAAACATTACAGATTAAAATCATATATACATATAGAATCAATCAAAACAATCAAATAATATCAATATGTAATGTAAACAAACCTCTGAGATGCCATGGTAAATAATGTATATATTTATGTACTATAATGTATGATACGATAAAATGTTGAGTATATCTGGCTTTTAAAACATAAACTCTCCTGAGAAATGGCTAATGGAAAAGAAATTTCTTGATGAACATATTCTTAAATAGCAAAAGCTTCATTTCTTAAATCTAGACTTTGGTTTTGACTAAGACTTATCAAGAAACAAACATGGAATAAAGAAACAATGTTGAATTCTTGCTTCAAATACATATGTCAGAAATTGAGGAAAAGAAAACACCGTTTCAATTCAATGATCATGTAGTAATGTTCCAGGTGGTGTAACAAGTATTTTCAACAAAACAAAACTGTACAATCTTTGTTGCTTAAAACTAAGTGTTTAAGTTCAATGCTGACTGACTCAAGTTAATTCAATATACCACACTAAAGCAGTTCTAATGAGCATTAGTAATAACTTTTAAAACTTATTTTACAGAAAAGCCCAGTAACAAATAATGGCACAAAATAATCAAAAAATAATCTTTTATCTTTTATCAATAAAATATTACCTTGACCATATTAAATCAGTGGTTTTCTTTTTGCTTTTTTCCATGTTATTTTCTAGACAAATCTAACTAATGACTAAATAATAAACAGATCATTAGTTACCATTATACAGGTCTGATATTATAAAGAACTGATGGTCCGTCCTCCTTTGAACCTAACATTTGCAATTAGGTTTTGACGGACGTCATCGAATAACAGAATAGACAATAATAACTACACATAGTTCGCGTTTATATACTCATAACTACTTACTTGTCGTTACGGTACATATATTATATAATAGAACAAGTACTATCAAACACAAAACATGAAAAAATATTTGTTTTTATATTAACATTGTACAATGTGGAGCAATGCTATGATGATAAGGTGTAATAAACATAATAGTTTTGAAAAATATAAAATAACAGTAAACACATGTGTATGCAGTGATTCAATTATTACATAATGAATGTTAAATACCTTGAAGACTGATAAAAAAATGTATATTCAGAAAATATTAAAAACACGTAAAACGTACATGACAAGTGAAAGTTATAACCATTGTTCATTAAAAGCTATAGAGCAAACGTTTTCTTTCATTGAGATAAATTTATGCTGACACTGGTGCATGAGCTAGACCATTTAAATGTTGTCCTTTTCACCAAACAACATAAAAATAGGGGAGTTTTCAAACAGTACTAACTGAGAATATTTGGGTAAAAATAAGAAAATGGCATGGTTGTTTTTTTTTCTTTCTGTATATAAAATGTGTAAAAAAAACACTATTTCCTGAGCTAACCGTTCAAAAAACATTTGTCGGATTTCATTTTGGATTCAATTTTGTACAAGTTTGGAGGGTCTCCTGTGCACAATATAAGTCTTAAAACCATAACCAAAGAAATGTGTCCTAATGATTTCCGCGTGGCATGGTCGTTTTTGTTCAGGAGAGATGTTCTTTCTGTATATAAATGTGTAAAAAAAACACTTGTCTTGAGTCAACACTTCAAACACCATTTGTCTGATTTCAATTTGGATTCGATTTTGTACAATTATGGAGGGTCTCTTGTACATAATATAAGTCTCAAAGCCCTAACACAATAAATATTTCCAAGAGATTTCCGCGTGACATGGTCGTTTTTTATTCAGGAGGGTTGTTCTTTCTGTATATAAAATGTGTAAAAAACATTTGTCGGATTTCATTTTGGATTCGAATTTGTACAAATGTGAAATGTCTCCTGTGAACAATATAAGTCTCAAAGCCCTAAACCAAGAAATGTGTCCAAGAGATTTCCGCGTGGCAGGGTTGTTTTTTATTCAGGAGAGTTGTTCTTTCTGTATATAAAATGTGTAAAAAACACTATTTCCTGAGCTAACCGTTCAAACAACATTTGTCTGATTTCATTTTGGATTCAATTTTGAACAAGTTTGGAGGGTCTCCTGTGCACAATGAAAGTCTTAAAACCCTAACCCAAGAAATATGTCCTAGAGATTTCCGCGTGGCATGATCGTTTTTGTTTTTTGTTTTTTTTGTTCAGGAGATTTGTTCTTTTTGTATATAAAATGTGTAAAAAAAACCACTTCATTTTCTTGAGCCAACACTTCAAACACCATTTGTCGGATTTCATTTTGGATTCAATTTTATACAAGTTTGGCGGGTCTTCAGTGTGATATGAGTCTCAAAGCCCTAACACAAGAAATATGTCCAAGGGATTTCCTTGTGGCATGGTCGTTTTCTGTTCAGGAGAGTTGTTCTTTCTGTATATAAAATGTGTAAAAACACTGTTTACCTGAGCAAACCGTTCAAACATCATTTGTCGGATTCCATTTTGGATTCGAATTTGTACAAATGTGGAGCGTCTCCTGTGCACAATATAAGTCTTAAAACCCTAACCCAAGAAATGTGTCCAAGAGATTTGGGCGTGGCATGGTTGTTTTTTCTTCAGGAGTGTTGTTCTTTCTGTATATTAAATGTGTAAAGAAAACACTATTTTCCTGAGCCAACCGTTCAAACATTATTTGTCTGGTTTCATTTTGGATTCAATTTTGTACAATTTTTGAGGGTCTCCTGTGCACAATATAAGTCTTAAAACCCTAACCCAAGAAATATGTCCTAGAGATTTCCGAGTGGCATGGTCGTTTTTTGTCCAGGAGATTTGTTCTTTCTGTATATAAAATGTGTAAAAAAAACACTATTTTCCTGAGCCAACCGTTCAAACAACATTTATCTGATTCCATTTTGGATTCAATTATGTACAAGTTTGGAGGGTCTCCTGTGCACAATATAAGTCTTAAAACCCTAACCCAAGAAATATGTCCCAGAGAATTCTGCGTGGCATGGTCGTTTTTTGTTCAGGAGATTTGTTCTTTCTGCATATGAAATGTGTAAAAAAACACTATTTTCTTGAGCCAACACTTCAAACACCATTTGTCGGATTTCATTTTGGATTCGATTTTGTAAAAATTTGGAGGGTCTCCTGTACACAATATAAGTCTTAAAGCCCTACCACAAGAAATATGTCCAAGAGATTTCCGCGTGACATGTTCGTTTTTTGTTCAGGAGATTTGTTCTTTCTGTATATAAAATGTGTAAAAAAAAACATTTTGAATGAGCCAACCGTTCAAACACCATTTGTCGGATTTCATTTTGGATTCGAATTTGTACAAATATGGAGAGTCTCATGTGCACACTATAAGTCTCAAAGCCCTAACCCAAGGAAATGTGTCTAAGAGATTTCCGCGTGGTTGTTTTTTGTTCAGGAGAGTAGTTCTTTCTGTATATTAAATGTGTAAAAAAAAACACTATTTCCTGAGCTAACCGTTCAAACAAAATTTGTACAAGTTTTGAGGGTCTCCTGTGTACAATACAAGTTTTAAAACCCTAACCCAAGAAATATGTCCTAGAGATTTCCGAGTGGCATGGTCGTTTTTTTTTTAGGAGATTTGTTCTTTCTGTATATAAAATGTGTAAAAAAAACACCATTTTCTTGAGCCAACACTTCAAACACCATTTGTCGGATTTCATTTTGGAATCAATTTTGTACAAGTTTGGCGGGTCTTCTGTGCAGAATATGAGTCTCAAAGCCCTAACACAAGAAATATGTCCAAGGGATTTCCGCGTGGCATGGTCGTTTTTTGTTCAGGAGAGTTGTTCTTTCTGTATATAAAATGTGTAAAAACACCATTTTCTTGATCCAACCGTTCAAACAACATTTGTTGAATTTCATTTTTGATTCGGTTTTATACAAAGTTGGAGGGACTCCTGTGCACAATATAAGTCTCAAAGCCCTAACACAAAAAATATGTCCCAGAGATTTCCGCGTGGCATGGTTGTTTTTTGTTCAGGAGAGTTGTTCTTTCTGTATATAAAATGTGTAAAAATCGCTATTTCCTGCGCCGACCTTTCAAACAACATTTGTCTGATTTCATTTTGGATTCCCTTTTATACAAGTTTGGAGGGTCTCATGTGTACAAAATAAGGCTCAAAGCCTTAACCCAAGCAATATGTCCTAGAGATTTCCTCGTGACATGGTCGTTTTTGGACCGTCGATTTCTCTTTTTTCCAATTCATAACAGTAAATGGGCTGAAATAGCAAGATATTTGGGATAAAATCTTTCTAAAACAGAGATACTTTATAAAAATGGAAGTTTGACAAAAAACACACTTTAGAGAACTTTCTTGTAGTAATTGAGGTCATGCACAGTCAGCTATTGTATAATGAACGCTACGCACTTAAAAACATCAACAACAAAGAAAACTGTTATTATCTTGTTGATAATATCAGTTTAGATGATCTTTTTCACAGCAATATAAGGCTCAAAACTCTAACACAAGAAATGTAATAGCAAGAGGTCCCAGTTAAATTGTCGCTTTTTAACCGGCGATTATTTATTTCTGTATGAAACTGTATAAATGTTCGTAAAAAATATACCATTTTCTTGAGTCAACCGTTTTAACACCATTTGTCTGATTCCAATGCGGATTCGATTTTGTACACCTTTGGATAGTCTTCTTTGCACAATAAAAGGCCTTAAGTCGTTACACCAGAAACTTATCCGAGAGCTTTCCGCGTGGCATGGCCGTTTTTAGTTCAGGCGATTAGTTCTTCCATTATATAAAATTAATAAATAAACACCATTTTCCTGAGACAACCGTTTAAACACCATTTGTCTGATTTCATTGCGGATTTGATTTTGTACATGTTTGAAGGGTGTTCTTTGCACAATATAAAGCCCAAAGGTCTAATCAAAGAAATATGGGCGGCAGATTTCCGCGTGGCATGGTCATTTTTTGCTCCGGCGATTTGTTCTTTCTCTATATAAAATGTATATAAAAAACACCATTTTCCTGAGCCAACTGGTTAAACACCATTGGTCTGATTTCATTGCGGATTCGATTTTGTACATGTCTGGAGGATGTTCTTTGCACAATATAAAGCCCAAAGGTCTAACCCAAGAAATAATGGCCGGGAGATTTCCGCGTGGCATGGTCGTTTTTGTTCAGGCAATTTGTTCTTTCTGTATATAAAATGTATATAAAAAACACTATTTTCCTGAGCCAACCATTAAGACACCATTGGTCTGATTTCATTGCGTGCGGATACGATTTTGTACAAGTTTTGAGGGTCTCCTGTGTTTGGATAGTCTTCGTTGCACAATATAAAGCCCAAAGCCGTAACCAAAGAAGTCTGTCCGAGAGATTTCCGTGTGAAATGGTCTTTTTCTTGTTTAGGCGAATTTTTCTTTCTGTATATCAAGTTTATAAAAACGATTTTTCCTGAGCCAGACGTTTAAACATCATTTGACTGATGCCAGTGTGGACACGAATTTAATATTCTATTTATCACATACCAAAAATAAAGACCGTTTAAAGTGAGAAAAGTCTTTCTCATTGACGCGCCTACAGTATAGCGCTATTATTTAGCGCGTCTTTGCGCTATGTTTGTATAACACAAATGACGCCACGTCAAAATATATGCACGGCCGTGCAATACCATTTTTACGGTGTCGCAAAAGCGGCACGAGTATGTGATAAACATGTATTACATGGTCATTGGTGTGTTCAATTGATATTAGGTTTATAATGAAAACTTCACAGGAGTGATCAGTACTTAGTTGTGCATATCGCGGTTACGTTCTACTTTGTTGCACAAAATGGCCACCAGAGCTTTAAATAGATAAATCTTACGTGGCTTTCACAGATCAAATTTCTGGCGGGATTTCACCATACATAGTTTTGGGAGACACATGTCTTTCCAGCTCTTATAAATTTTTCGTTGAAATATATAAACTGGCTATTGTAGTAGACGGAGCCCTATATTTTATTTGCCAGTTTATCGTTGCGTATGTGTGAATGCGCGCGCGTCTGTATGTTCATGCGTTTGTGTGCGGAATCGCGCGTGTGCGTGTTATGTCACATGAAACACTAGTAAAGTCACAGGGCTTGTTTCGTTGGGGACAAGTTACATCATAGAAAGCAATTTATCATTTCTGTTTAATCAATAAACTTTGTAATTTTTGCTTAAGAAAATAATTCATAACCTAGTGGTATGTCTATGATTTCGTATGTTTATATCATATCATAACAACTGATTGGTTTTGTAAATGCTACGTAATTGTTATTAAAATACAAGCTTGCGTCAGTGCCCGTTTTTTCTATAGATCGAAAAATTTGCATAATGAATGAATCGTAGCAGTTTTCGTTTCTTGATATTAATTTATTCACAGCTATTTTCTGAAGTTTTACATAGTTGTTTTGGTTTGCGATTTTGAAAGTTTAGCGATATATTCGTCTTCACTTCCTTAAATATGCATTCATATTTTTCATCCGTTTTAATTCAGTTTCAAAAATGATTGTTCACGCCTTAATGCAATTTTTACTTCTCTTTTCTTTTCAGGGTAGGGGTTGTCCGAACGGGATTCTTATTGTTTCTTTCTATTTGTTGTTTTTATTGCTTTCATAAATTCTCGTTACTTCAAAACTCTCTATGGTCACTATCAAAATATATGCAATATAATTTACATTTTAGGATGCTTAGTACTATCTGCTAAAAGTTAAGGAACAACAGATCGACATATTAAGAAAAATGATACACTTTCCTTTACTTGTTTAAAAATGAAGTTACAATTTCATCACTTTACATGTACTAAAGAAAACTGTTATATTTGAAATAGGAGAAAACCGGACATAATAGTATTCATACTTCCGTGGAGGTCCTTGTAATATATCGGACCAGCCTTCCTAACCCACACTTCTGATCCAGTTGTTAGGTCAAGGATCCATTGTTTCGTTGAAGAAGCGTAATTGTTAGTGCTTCCAATTCCGGCAGTTATGAAGTTTATGGTTACACCGTCAACCACTAAATCCAGCCATTGAACTTTTTCGGGTTCCACTGTCATTGTTAATGTTATAACATAAGCACCCTTAACTGGGACAGTGAAAATTCCAGTATATTTTTGGTAAGCATTGCCAATATTTGTGATAACACGATCGAATATGATTGTTTGATGATCACCTAAATTATGAAGATTATCAACCGATACTCCGACTGTAAAAGCTACATGAGGTGTAAGAGACCGCCGTGCTGAAAATGATAAATAATTAAAATGGACAGACTGTTTGTTTTTATTATATTCCGATCAAATGTAATTTGAGAACAAATTTAATCAATTGGTATCATATCATTGAGAAGATATATATATAATATGACCAACTCAAGTTTTAATAGATAAAAATACCTCTTGTGGTTTAAGAATTGTGTAAAGTGTTTGAGAATCAACTGTTATGATATGATTCTAAATGACGACCTTTAAACGCCAATGATGAAAAATTAATCCTTTAGTACATATCAGAATCCTACACCCTGAACATTAGCTCGAGATCTCTAATTTATGATATAATCAATGTCTTTGACAAATTCTCTAGCGGTTATAGCTCAGCTTTCCAGTTAATTACCTAATGCACGCTGCCCTAAGTAGCTGGTTTTGCTTTTGTTACGAGTTTGCCGACGAGAAATTTCTTTGGTTGATTCAGGTGATGGTTTAAAAGCATTGTTGTGAGTATTCGTTGTATTTACCGGCGTTCCGGAATTTAATGTTATCACGTCATCCTGAAAATATATACAATACAACCAGACAATAAAAACCCTATCTCAATGGTATTTAAGTTCGTCCGGTTGAACCAAAGACATTTTTATGTTATTGAAGGAAATTACATTTCAATAAGCCAAATACTAAATGATTACCTTTTCAGTTTTCGCAGCACACCAAATTTCCAGCTTTTCAATTTTTTGGTTAAGCTGTTTATTCTGCTTTTCCAATGCCAGCGTACGTTCTTTTAAATAATCGATCTCTTTGTGCATTGTTTTCATCGTTTCCAACTCTTTTAAAATTGACTGCAGATTTTTCATTTCCTTTAAATCTTCCCCATTAACATTCTTTGAAACGAAACAAAGAAACAAGATAAACAAAATCATCTTTTTGTGATATTTACATAAAATGGGGAAAGAGTTATAATTTCGGCCTGTAAGTAATAATCTGTCTTAAATAGCTTAATATGTTCTGCAATCATGACAATTTTTACACTCTAGGTCATCATTATCGTGATAAGAGGTTTTAATGTCTATGAGTTCAATAAGTATTAAACATTATTATCGTTTGACAAGTGAAAGTAATGAACTTGTTATTCATTTAATTATGTACTTAAGGTATTAGCACCCTAATGCATTACCTCTGCGTTGAAGAGTATTCAAATAGGCTAGAACTACTGTTAACTACATTGAAAATGAGGGCCATGGGTTCAATCCCCAGAAGGGTCAACTTTTTTTTTCTTTCTTTTTTTCTTTTAACATTATTTATGTATCTCTCATGTCCCATTTGGAAAGAAAGAAGTGTTTAATTTTGATTTTTTAAATTTATATATGTATTTATTGGCTAAATTATGCTAAATCTAGTAATAAATATGGTACCTGATATTTTCAAAGTGTAAAATAATCAAAACTAGACGGTAAAAGTATTTCATATTTCACAAGACCAACTAATATACTTTTTTTAAAATTTAGGGAAACTTTGAAAACAGGCACTCATTTGGGTAAATTTTAAGATTTTTTTAATTAGGCTCCCTAAGTAGAAAAATGGTCAGACACGTGGTAAAAATGGGTGGGGTAGGGTAACATTTTTATACAGATTTCATAAATTTAAAGTAGAAACCATAATTTTGCTTATGATGTGGATTGTTAGCTGAATGGTACTATTTGTTTCTTACCAAAAATCAATGGGAAAACATTTTTCATTAGAAAGTTATTGCAGATTATTTAAAGGTTCCTCATTTCTAAAAAAAGGGCCCTCATAACATCCAAGCTTGAGTTAAGAAAAGTGGCCATAACTTGATTTCCGTACGGTAAACTTTGTTTAAATTTTGCATACAGGTGTACTTTAAGGTATACTTCTGACCTATGATGTCAATTTTTTAGTTCCTTATAGTGCCCATTAGGGTCCTAATACCTTAAACGGTTTTTGTGTGTGAATATGTGTTGTACGTCACATGAAACAAACATTCAAGTGAAATTGCTCTTTTTGACAAGTTACACTATTTAATTTTAAGCTATATAACAATACCGTATAATAATTAAACTTCTTATGTATTCTTATGTTTATAATATCATTTGTTTTAACTGTATCATAATCAACTGCTTCTTTGTGTGTATGCTACGAAATTGCTCTAAAATCCTTTATTTCTTACAATGTTCGTGTTACTTTGTACCTATTAAGATTAAATGAGATTAATGTTTTTTTCGAGAACGGCATATTTTCAATATCAACATATTTTCGAGCGGCAATTATTTTAGTTTCATAAACATAACTAAAATTGCTCAGTAGCTGGCTCGTTAGTTTTCAATGATATGGAATAGAAAGAACATGTATGTTTGGTGCATGAAGGAAGATTTTTACCATTAAAAGGTCTGTATTTGGTAGTTTGTATTTTTTTAGAAATAAACATTCACTTGTATCACAGTTTGGAGACTTTAATTACTATTGAAAACGTGTCACAGTTAAATCGTATACGATGCATGCACAGTGCGTAAACTGAGGGCAGGTATTTGTTACTGCACTCACTGTCTGTGTTGACTGGCTATATTTTTTTCATGCGACGACGGGGAAAGAGATAACGATGTATAAAGTCATATTCAGATACTTGTGTACATTGGTTATTTTTTTCTGGGGTTTAATATTGTGACGGCTGGGAACGTGTTATATTTTTGCCTATGGTACGAAAGAGAAAGAACATCAAAACACTCATTTTGTGTAGAGAAAAATTATAACTTTAACTATAACGGATTAATAATACCTTAGTACAGTTGTTAGAGGTTAAATATCATTGATGTCGAATTATCATTTATTTTTAATATCCCTCAGAGTCAATAACTGAAAGACGTGTACACACATCATGTCGGCTTTTGAGAGACTGATTGTCGTAACCTACAAAAATTAACAACAATACGTTTTTTGCTTTGTTTTTGAAACGGGCTATAACTGACCGGATAATTTGACCTTTAAATAAACTATACGATGATTGTTTGAAAAAATAAAACATATGGAATTGTCCGATTGGATGGGGAGCATTATGTACTTATAGAAAACGAAGAAATAATTCAGAAAAGCAAGAATAAAATTGATATTAAATAGTTACGATAAAATGTTGTGTTAGTAGGAATAACATATCTGCCATTTAATTCGTTTGTCCAAAGATCTCAAATATACTGGGTTTTTTTATTGCTTTAGGACTTTTTCGTGACGTTTAATATCGTCACTTCCAGTAACTTTTATGAGAAGACTGTTATATCCCATATACATTACTTATAGTATATGAAATAAATTATTTAATAGTATTTTTTTTAATTTCATAAACAAAGACTAAAAAAAACTCACCATGCGAATTCTGTAGAATTGCATTTGACCCTGCTTTATTTCGAGAGGACAATACATTGGTTTAGAAATAATTGAACCTCTGATCATCCAAAATTTAATTATCTCTTTAATGTAGCTAACATTTTGAGGAAATTTTTATATATGGCAGAGAAAACAGAATTATAGAGTATAATCATTTTATATGCATTACTTCATTGAAAGTGAATTCGTTGAAAAAAACTTGCACGCAAAACTTTCACAAGAAATTTCAAATTAAACAAGAGTCGAGAATATACCGTATGTAAGAATCGCAAAAGTATAAGTGAAGATCAAATTGAATAACTTCAGTGGTAATCATATCATAAAGTTACACGCAAACACTTCACCAGATGTTTTGCACACGCATGTGTCAAATCATCACAAATGTGTACATATTTGAACACATCATTGAGAACTAAAGATTGAATGGTAGAGTTTTTTTATACAGCAGATAAAGGCTAGGCAGATCGACAAATTTCGAGATTTCTATCTAAACAGGATCATGATATATAATACTTTGTCCTGAGTGCCAAACACGGATAAATGATAGACCTTTTCACGTAGAAATATAACTTATTGCACCAGACTTAATATAAAGATCATAATGGTTAATGGTATATTAAACATTATAATAATGTAAACACTCATTAAAAACGTCAAAATATAACCTTATATCATATAATTTTGTAACTTTTACAATAATTCAGAAGATGTCAGATGACAAGTAGATTCTCAGTTAGTGCCAAAAGAAGCACATTACAATGTGGACAGTACAACGAAGAATCGGTAATAAAAATTTTGAAAAAAAAAACAACATTATTTTATGATCATTCAGTCAATGAGATAATACAATCACTAACATTTCAATCATTTATTATTCGTAGGTAAAATTGTACATTTATCAACATTGTACATGTTTGTTTTTGAATGATAAAATGTTATGGAAACCTAGTAATTATGTCAGTACTTGAAAAGCGAAAATTTAATCAAAAATCGATATTCTTCGGTTACAATTTATTGGTTATTTCATTACCTTACTAGCAATTCTCCCCGTAAGTGCATAATTTGAACAAAAGGGACAATTCTGCTGTTATAAGGGCTATAGTGTGATGCTACATATGCCAAACATCTGCTTTTTAGAAAAAAAATGATTTTAAATGATGTTTACTTTAAGTTCAAAAATTTTAAGTTTGATAAAAAGATCATAATTATACATGTATGAAGTATTTTTTTGAAATAAACGGAGGTATCATACTAATTAGATAATACATACACAGTTTATTATATAAACATATAGCCGGAACGTCTTATACTATTTCTAAAAGTTACAGAGCGGCATCAGAAAACATGTTATTTTTGCTTATATTTTTCACCTACAAAACTCACAGTTGAATAACTTTATTTCGCAGAAAATTGTTATGTCTGGAACAAAAGATAGCCAGATATAATAGTATCCATATTTCCGTGGAGGTCAGTGTAGGCAGCACCAACCTTCCTGACCCATACTTCTGATGCGGTATGCAGCTCTAGAATCCATTGTTTTGTTGTAGAAGTGTAGTCTCTAGCATCCGCTTGGCCAGCAGATATATAGTATGTTGAACCGCCGTCAACAACTAACTCAAGCCTTTGAAGTTTGTTAGGTTCAACAGTCATGGTTAGCGTTATAGCATATGCACCTTTAACCGGGACATTAAAAATCCCAGTATGTGGACGGTAAGCATTGCCAATGTTTGTGATGACACGATCAAATATAATAGATTGATGTTCACCTAAATTATGAAGATTATCAACCGATACTCCTGCTGTAAACGCTATATGTGTTTGGATTGAGACCTGTCCTGAAAATAGAAAACGATTCAATTGGTGGACAATCTGAACATGTAAACAAACAGACCAATAGTTTATAGAGAAAGAGATTTGTCATATCATAATCAGCTATTGCAGCATCACATATATATTAAAATATAGTATCTAATTAATGTCAAATATATTATATTTCACGCTCATTCTTCATTTGGGTAGAGGGAATGGTTATATAATACGCGCCCATGTCACAGATAACGCCCCACGTCATAAAAAAGATGATATAGGCGAAGAAAACATTCGAGTGTATATTCCAGATCCACAGACTTTACAAAGACAAACTGAATAGTATGTAGTCTTGAGTTCCTTCAATTTCCACTACTGTCGGTTGCAAATGTAGTGATCTACTGCGTTCTTGCCATGCATGTAGCCGAATAAGACATGGGGATTTTAATAATTATGTTTACTTGGTAATATACTTCTCTGGCGATTTAGTTTAGAAGTTTGTTTCCTTGATTCAAATGTCTGGTTGAAAGAATAGCTGTGAGTGTTTGTCGTGTTGGCCATCGTACCAGTTTTTTCTGTCCTTTCAACATCCTGAAAATTTATACAGTCACATCTAAATACGAATGCAAACTATTTAATTAAAAGATTTTTTATATGGAGGAAAAGTTATATTCATGATTTAATGACAAAACATACTGTTTCGGACATTTTGTTGATATAAAACAAAAACCAGTGAGGATACTTGCATGCAAACTGCGTATGCAAGAATATACACACTGGCCTTATCTTTCGCAGAAGCGGCGGTGGAGAATTCGTCGGAGGAGCGGTGAATAAAATCTGCCAGTTTTCTGTTGTCGGTAAGTTTATGACTGAATTTTATTTAATATTTTAATTTTTTAATGCTCCCGTCTCACTAGGTGTTTCCAGTAAAACATCAAAACATAAAATACTGTCATAAACTTACCGAAGACAGCAAACAGCCTTATTATATACTGCCATCTGATCTGATATCATGCCAGTACATATCCTTTACTCCTACTCTACTATAATCTTTTTAGCAGCAATATTTGCCTTGGTAACCGAGGTTTTCGGCCTACGTGAACGGTAGTCATCATTGATTAAAAGCTTTGATCCACCGTTGAAATGACAAAGAGTCCATATATGCCACACCATTCACTAAAAGTCTGCTTTAAAATCGGAATCTTTCGGTATTAGTATGTATAAGTAAAGTTAAAACTAGTAAAATAGTACTTAATACAAACTATATAAGTGTTTCAGATAGAGTTAAATTAGGAAAATTAATGAAAACATTTTGATAAGCCAGTATGATTACCTCTACAGGGCGCTCCGCACATCGTCTTTCCAGCGTTTCAACCTTTTGATTAAGATTTTGATTTTGAAGTTTTAATCCCTCAACCTCACGTTCCAATGCCAATGTACGTTCCCTCAGAAGATCAATCTCTTTCAATTTCTCCAACTCTTTCCAAATTGACTGCAGATTTTGTTGTTCGTGTAATTTTTCTCCAAAAGCAGTGAGTGAAATAAAGCACACAAACGATATGCAATAAATCATCATTTCGAAAGGTTTTACACACACTTTAGGAATGAAAGAAAAACTGAGCTATATTACTGATAATGCCTCCTTTTTATCTTCATAGGTCCTGCTATCTGGTCAGATTTTATGTCATCATTATCATGATAAAAAGTATTGTGGTAAAAATTGTGAAACATTTGTATATGGGCGAAAATAATGATCTTGTTATACAAAATATTTTCTTCAACAATTCAAACGCATGTAGATACACTCTAGATATAGCATTTTGTTATTTGTCTACAAATGATTGGGTTCATTAATTAACGCATGAAAATACATTTCATTGATTGGAAAAAAGTATTTTCCAAACCTGTTTATTTTATAGCCATTTGATTCTTTCTTGTTAAAACGTGTAATACACAAAGTCAATTAAACATAACATGACCTTGCGCCATAAAAAGATATTTTAACAAGCATAGAAAACAAGATCTGTCAGTAAGGCAGAGTTCTCGACCAATTAACTAAATTTCATGTAATGCGAGAAAGAAGAAAATCATGCATGTAAAACTTTCACAAGAAAATTTCACAAAAGGGTCAAATACAGTCAAAGTTTGTCTATGGTTTTGATTGAAGATTCAAGTAAACAAGAGCTTGTCACAGACAGTGCAGCAGTCCCCTACAGATGTGATGTTCCCTGGTTCCCTACCTCTAATATATCAATGTGGAAATTGGCTATAAAGAATTTGTCTCAGGTATATCAAAGTCTACATAAACAAAGTCACATCAGGGCCAAGGCAAATATTGGGGAATGATTAATAAAACTTTTGTAGAGGACCACAAGGTAATGCTACATGTCAACATCAAAACTCTGGGCATGGTACTTTCAGACAAGAAATTTAAAAAAAAACACTAAATTTTTACTATACAAGAATATGTAAACTAAGTGACCTCCAGGGCGTTGCCGTTTTTCACCTCTGGGGCATGACTTATATAGAGATCTAGCAGGTTATGCCACATGCCAACTGTCTTAGATTTTTGCATTGTAGTCTCACAAAAGGAGACTCGAGTTTTTTCCTATACAAGTCTATATAACTAAGTGACCCCTGAGGCAGGGACAATTTTGATCCCATGGGAACAGTATATAGAGGACCATAAGCTAAATGCAAAATGTCAAAGCTATAGACATTGTATTTTCTGAGGGTAGTCTTTATAAACTAAGTGACTCATGGAGCGAGACCAATTTTAACCCCAGGGGCAAGATTTATATATTTTGGTTTGTTGTTTTTAGGTTTTTTTTTTACGTCGAACAGTAGAAATCATGTGGCGTCATTCCATCTTTACTGCTGGATGAATACCTCAGGTTCCTGTCCGTGCATTATTTTTGTCACGAGCGAGCACCATAGAACCACCGACGTTCTGTAAGCTAGCTGAATAGCTTACTCTCATGAAAGTGTCTAAAGTGCCGGATCGGATTTGAACCTGCAGCAGTGAGGGGCAAGTGGCTCGAAGTCAATGACCTTAACAACTCGGTCAAGTACCTCCATGAGTGGAAATGAATAATATATAATTTTTAAAGAGGACCACAAGGTGATGCTCCATGCCAAATATTTAGCTCTCAGCATTGTGGTTTTTGAGATTTTTAAGAGACCTTTTATGCATCAGACTGGAACCGTATATAATTAATATTTCTAGAGGACTACCTAAGGATCATTCCTGTGAAGTTTGGTCAAAATCCATCAAGAGGTTTAGAAGATGTTGTGGATAACACTGGGCGACGAACAAGAGAACGCTGTTACCACAAAAGCTCATCTACGAGCACTTTCTTTGTGCTGAAATGAGCTAACAAAACAAGCTATACAGTTTAACAATTTATTATTAATATGGCCATAACAAATAAATAGATATAATAGTCAATCAATATATACAGTTCAGTAAATTGAATAAGATACTTCCCGTATATATATCAACATGCATTCAAGATAAGATAACTTTATTTACTCATGTTTTTGCATACCCATTATAACATGTTAAGAGAATAAAAATAGTTATCACCTGTGGCATAGGATAAAACTTACAGGTATGTAGTACAGTAAGTAAAAGTAAGCATAGTCTTTAGTATCATTTCAACAAGTTTAAGGTATCATTATTTCATATCAAAAAAGCAACTACTTAAATTGGTTGTAGTGTTTCTAAGCATCTTAAAGGAATAGGAATTCTTTTACAATTCTGTTTCATTTTAACCTTTCAAAAGCCGGATCACCTAACGGTCTCTGTAGATTTTATGTAATAATGCATAAACTAATCGAGGTGGCAGACAGATCTGAACATCCTCAAAATACATATTATACCACTAGTTTCCCTAATTTTCTTTAATTTGTGTCTCAGTCACATACAGCATTGTTAAAGTTACATGGCACGTTTCAATTAAGGCAAGAAACACCATTGAAAGCTTTTATATTATTATTGATTAACCATTAAGTTGTGAAATTTTTGCATAAGAATATATACATAACTAGAATGCATTTTTTGGGGGGTAAGTTTCATGCCATCATCATTATAACATGTCTTATTTCATGTTCAACTGATTATTTTATTTTTTTTAATTTGTAAAGAAATGCATGAAGTAATATCATAAATTCATAATGAAAGCTGTTTATATACATATAAAAGAATATTCAGCAAAACATTACAGATTAAAATCATATATACATATAGAATCAATCAAAACAATCAAATAATATCAATATGTAATGTAAACAAACCTCTGAGATGCCATGGTAACATAATGTATATATTTATGTACTATAATGTATGATACGATAAAATGTTGAGTATATCTGGCTTTTGAAACAACAAAACTCTGATGGAAAAGAAATTCCTTGATGAACATATTCTAGGATAGCAAAAGCAAAACTGCTTCATTTCTTATATTTAGACTTTACATTATCTTGACTAAGACTAATCAAGAAATTAACATGGCATAAAGAAACAATGATGAATTCTTGTTTCAAATACATAATTATGTCAGAATTAGAAGAAAAGAAAACACTGTTTCAATTCAATGATCATGTAGTAACTTTGCAGTAGGTGTAGAGTATTTTCAACAAAAAATTGTACATACTTTGTTGCTTAAAACTAAGTGTTTAAGTTCAACGCTGACTGACTCAAGTTAATTTAATATACCACACTAAACCATTGCCAATGAGCATTAGTAATAACTTTCAAACTTATTTTACAGAAAAGCCCGGTAACAAATAATGACATAAAAGTTACTGAAACAAAACATTATCTTTATCTTGGTACTTTATCAATTAAATATTACCTTGACCATATTAAATCGGAGGTTTTCTTTTTGCTTTTTTCCATGTTATTTTCTAGACAAATCTAACTAATGACTAAATAATAAACAGATCATTAGTTACCATTATACAGGTCTGATATTATAAAGAACTGATGGTCCGTCCTCCTTTGAACCTAACATTTGCAAGTAGGTTTTGACGGACGTCATCAAAGGACAGAATAGACAATAATAATTAGACATGGTTCACCTTAATATACTCGTAACTACTTACTTGCCGTACACATATTATATATTAAAACAAGAACTATAAAACACAAAATATGAAAAAAAATATTTGTTTTCATATTAACCTTGTACAATGTGGAGCAATGCCTTGATGATATGGTGTAATAAACATAATGGTTTTGAAAAATATAAAATAACAGTACATACATGTGTATGCAGTGATTCAATTATTACATAATGAATGTTAAATACAAGACTGATAAAAAAATGTATATTCAGAAAATATTAAAAATGAGTAAAACATACATGAAAAGTTAAAGTTAACCCATTGTTCATTAAAAACTATAGAGCAAATGTTTTCTTTAATTAAGATAAATTTATGCTGACACTGGTGCATGAGCTAGACCATTTAAATGTTGTCCTTTTTCACCAAATCTACATACAACATTTAAATAGGGTAGTTTTCAAACAGTACTAACTGAGAACATTTGGGTAAAAAGAGGGAAAAAGTATTTGTTTTGTAAATGCCTTAAGATGAACACCAACAAAAACAGATACAGATGGTTTCAAACTACCACAATGTTTCCAACATCATGATGGGCGATTCACATCATAAAAGATGATGCATGGATATAGTGTTTAAGTGTTGTTATCCTTTAAAACCAGCTAACTGCAGAAAAAATACCATTACATATCACAAATGGAAAACATTTATTCACCCCTTGTATTTATTTTGCCCTTGTCAAAATGAATATAAGATTACTAAAAACTTCAGCAACAATACAGTAAATGAATAAAAAACACTTTAGCTGCAATACGCCAAATGAATAAAGAATTGTTTTACAAAGAAAAGTTATTTTAATACTTTTGCATGTTCCATGATGCACATGAGTATTACACATTTGACCATTTGTATCACCATATTCCTACCCTGTTAGTTACACAGTAACAATAATTTCCCCATATTTTGACATATTTAAGGTTATTTTTTGTTGGGCAGGTTTATTCACTTACATTTCTACAAATTAAAATTTAAAATTTTCAACAAAAAAAAAACAAATTAAGAGATGAGCTACTTATACTGTAATTTGGATTTATTTATTCATTTTTCACAGTGGTAGTAAAATAATAAGTCAAAGTTGTATTTTATGAACTTAAATAATACTGGACTTCATATTATGTGACCAGCTCATGCATCAAATAAGGGGTATATCTACATAATGTCACAAGAACAAGTCAGTTGAATTCCAACAACTAAACAGTATGTAACATATTATGAGAGATAACTGTACAAAGATTTCACTGCACAATCAAATATATTGCTAAAAACATAACATGAACTTAAGAAAAAAAGAGGCATAATTTCATTATTCCTTGTAAAAAGATAAGTTTAAATCTACAAATCACAATTTATTATAATCTCATTCACACAGTCGATGAGAGGTTACTTCCCTTAGATTTGTTAAATTATACAATATATTAAATATAAACTCTCTCAGATCTACTTCAATAATCAATAATGACACAACAGAAAGCATTTGGCAGTCTTCGGACTATTGTTTACATACCCGAAAGTAAAATATACAATAAAAAAATAACACACTTTCAAACAGCACAAACAACTTGAGGTAAAAAATGTCTCTGTCAATATTTTTTTATATTCAAACTGCTGAATATTATTACTATGGTTGTGTCTTTCTAATTCCAACATCAGCCTTATTCAGATTACTGTTTTAAGCATTGCTAGAGCTAATTATCGAATATCTTTTTGAAATTGATCGTAATGCCAATAAAAAAGTTTTTTGTTTCTTGTCCCTTCCCCCACCTCATCCACTAAACAGAGGGTAGGTATATAGTAATTTCTTTCTTATAATATGCATCATTACATGTATATTATATTTATATTTTTGTATACAATTTTTCTTAAACATATACATTACATATTGTATAAATTGAAAATTCTGAAAAAGAATACAAATAAATAGTCCAGGGTTGGTAATTAAAAGACGGCAGGAAAGGGTACCCACGACAAAACTATTTTTGGGGGGGCCTGAAATGCATATATAGAGGTAGTCTCGAAAATCCTGTAAAAACATGTATGTGGAGAAACATCTTTTATTGTTCAATTCGAACACTTTTAAGTACTGGCCAACACAAAGATTACCTCTTTTCCATTTGTATCTTAAAAAATAATAAGCAGGTAGTAAGTACAGACTATAAAACTCTAATTCAATATAGGCAGTAAATAAAAACTTAAAACACCATAATATTCAGACGATAATTTTTTAAAGAATAAGACTTTCCCAGATTTGGTTAAAACAATTGTGGAGAATGTGGAGAAGACAAGGAACTAGGTGTAAGTTTTACTGAAATCTTAAAACAATCTCATGAGCAAATATATTCATTAACAAATAAGCTCAGATTAAAAGTAGTTTTTAAAAAAATATCAGATTAATAGTAGTTTTTTTAAGAAAATAAAACACACACACACACTTCATATACATTGTATATACAGCAAAAAAGAAATCTTAAAAAATACAATCTATGATTTATTGCTTTATTTCATTTGATCAAATCAAATAAAAAATCTATACCTTTATTATGTACAGTGTGCATTTTAAAACTACCCTCAGGTTTCCTCTCATCTTCAACTTGTATAAAAACTGAGAAAAATAGAAGAGTAAAATCATGCTATGTCATATGTTAATTAAGTGGCTTTATCAAACTTATTATTAACCCTTAATATTCTAAATTTCTTAAATAAACTTCTCCAGCTTTCATTTTTTTATCTTTACATTATAAATTTTGGGGATTTAAAAATAGTAAGTCCAAGGTAGAGTTTTGTCCGACTGCACACAAGTCATGTGATCGGCCTCAGGTCTTATACTGGTGGCAAAGGCTAAACCTTTTCCCTTCCTGCAGGTTGTGGGTTAATTATCAACATTTTTTTCTCTCTAAAAATAAATCTTTTTAAGACAACTTACTCAGAAATTGAAATGGCACAAATCTTGTACTGGATGTCAACTGGTGGTGAAAAATTCATCATACAAAAACTTACAAAACAAAAAAGAAAATGGCTAGAAACATACCTGACCAAATAAAATAACACTCCAGACCACTTTCACATGAAGGTAAAATGTAGTTAAAACAGTATCTTGGTGCTCTGAGAGTATCTTGCTAAACACATACATGAACAATGCACATAACCTTTTGTCATCTATACATACCTACTTACAAATGAAATGTACATATATATATTGATCATTTATACTGTATATTTACTATTATCATCATGCGTTAACAATATTGTTAGATAATTGCTGAAGACATGCCTTTCACTTTTCTAATGAAGCCCATACTGTCTTTTCTTAAAAAAATTACGCATTTGTTGCCATTTCTTCATTATTCATTCACATACCCATTATTCATTTACATAATTCACAAACCCATTATTCATTTACATAATCACATACCCATTATTCATTAACATAATTCTCATACCATTTATTCATTTACATATTTCACTAACCTGTTTTTCTTTCACATAATTAACATAGCCAATACTAACAAATTTTATCAATTTTTCTTTCTTCAGATGTTCTCTTATATTGAAACTAAATACCACAATCAGTTTTTAAATCCAAGCATTTTTTTACGTACCTTTACCCTATGGCAACTTTATCAGCATTTAAAAGAGAAAAAAAAAACATTAACAAAAAATAACTATTCTTTAACCTAAATCTTCTAAATCTAATTTCATAAACACTGCTAATAAATGCATTTAATACATCTCTACATGTATATTTCTATCACTTCACACTGTAGCTAATTCCAGATTTCATTCAAAACTCAATAATCTGTATATATTCAGGCTTTCGATGAACTGCAATCAACGATCACAATTCCATTCCAATGAAAAACTTACAACTAAATCTCAAGCTTTTTGCAACAGCTCGAACATTTTTTATATATAAACTCAATTCATGATAATATATATAATAACTACATTTTCAAGCTTTACAATAAGCGTTGTTATCACCAATCTCAATAATGACTTTTTTATCTGTTGCAGCAAATACTTTATTTACCTAATAATAATCATGCTATCGTAACAAAAGTCTTAATGGTAGCTGGATACATGATTATTTTTTTAATATTTACTTGCAGAACATTCTAAGTAGCCATGACTTTTATATCTAATCTGGTTTATTCAATTAACACTTCGATCCCATGGTATCTTGTTTATTCAGTTAACACTTCGATCCCATGGTATCTGGTTTATTCAGTTAACACTTCGATCCCATGGTATCTGGTTTATTCAGGTAACACTTGGATCCCATGGTATCTGGTTTATTCAAATAACACTTCGATCCCATGGTATCTGGTTTATTCAATTAACACTTCAATCCCATGGTATCTGGTTTATTCAAATAACACTTGGATCCCATGGTATCTGGTTTATTCAATTAACACTTCAATCCCATGGTATCTGGTTTATTCAAATAACACTTGGATCCCATGGTATCTGGTTTATTCAAATAACACTTCGATCCCATGGTATCTGGTTTATTCAATTAACACTTCAATCCCATGGTATCTGGTTTATTCAAATAACACTTCGATCCCATGGTATCTGGTTTATTTAAATAACACTTCGATCCCATGGTATCTGGTTACTCAGTTAACACTTCGATCCCATGGTATCTGGTTTATTCAGTTAACACTTAGATCCCATGGTATCTTGTTTATTCAGTTAACACTTCGATCCCATGGTATCTGGTTTATTCAGGTAACACTTGGATCCCATGGTATCTGGTTTATTTAAATAACACTTTAATCCCATGGCATCTGGTTTAATCAATTTACACTTTGATCTCATGGTATCTGGTTTATTCAATTAACACTTGGATCCCATGGTTTCTGAACCATTCACTAGATGGGTTGTCTCATCATCAGCCTCATTCTCAATGGCCAACACTTCCTCAAAGGTCATTCTAGCCTGACTACCACCTCGCTTTAACTTGATTAAGTTAGAGATCTTTATCCAGTGCTGCTTGTTCTCTTCAACCCTATCTCCTACCTCCTTTGCTGGACTAAACAGCTTTCCTAATAACCTGTTTAGAAAAATGTATATCATATTTATGGACAAATTCTTTTTAAATACATGCACTATCATAAATTTCACATTTAATTTGGCAGCTTTGTGTAAATATCTCCAGCCCCCTCTAAGAGATGTTGGGAAATAACCTTTTAAAAACTAAAATCACTAACTCCCAACTTTCACAGTAGATTTGATCGTTATCTGTTCTATACTTTAAAACTGATACTATCACATTATTTTCTATCTTTTGCTAAGTATATCAATCTATTTTAAATTTTCAAAAAAAATAAAATATTTGAGATGATAATATTCTTGAACCCGCCCTCATAAGTATGTAAACTCGTGCTGAAATTGTAACGGTCATATGGTGTCTTCCAACCTTTACCAAATTGACAGCAGATCTCACATGCCTCTTCATATGATATGTTAGACTAAAAACAAACTTCCATGCATGAAAAATATCCAATATCTATACCAACAGTGCTGTTACTTACACATAAACAGGTAAAGCAACATGGTCCAGGAAGCTGATTTGCAGGGCAGGTATCTGAGCCCTTTCTCTGTCCATCATGTCACTTGGTTCAAGACCCTTTGCTTTCTCCATATCACCCTGAGAGAAAAACTCTTTATAAATCAGTGCCTGAAAAATAGTAGAGTGTATAATATTAAATCAGAGTAAGTGTCATATAAATCAATGCCTCAAAAAAGGACAATATTCAACCAATGTAAGTGCTTAATGGAATAGTGCTTATAATGACAACTTTCAGCGGTTTTTTTTCTCTACCTTGGGAATGGTGCTGGTACAAGACTGATTGGGAAAAAATGCGTTATTTTCATTTACATTGGGATTTTTTTTAATGCATTTTTTCAGCTACAAATAAGATTAGTCATCATGAATAAAGATAGCTTACAGCTTCCACTGTCCAGGTAGAATTATTAAGTGGTGATTTATATGAATATGTAAGATTTAAATGATTTCAGAGAAATGACTTGGCCTTGTGGGAATTTTGAACAGCTATTTTGGGAATTTAAACATTTGAAATTAGGAATTTTAATGTCTATTTTCTATTGGGAACAGTACCGTTTTAGTGTAGTAGTTATATAGAGGAAAAAAACACTGAAAGTTTTTGTACGGATGTATTATTATATAAATAACACATGGCTGTCAGGGTGATAGAGGATATTGTCAACCCGAGAACTGGTATATTACACTAAGGCGCAGCTACAATATTTATAAAGTACACAGTCAAGGAAATAAATCGAATACACGTAATCATTTTTACAATTTAATTTTGCCCCACAAAAACAGTTCAAGAATGATTTTATACATTTTGAAGGGAATTAACTAGTACAATATTAAATACGGAGGTATGTAGGTGTTATCTCCCTTACACCCAAACAAAGTCTAGCAATACTTAAAACCTTGCTGAATACGCAAGAAATATCTGCCCCAGAGTGATATAGAAATATTCCACAGGGAATATATCCTTGGAGGGTAATATTCAATCAGAACACATATTAGGCCTATGGAAGTTTTACAATGAAGGATATAATTATTGAGGTATAATAATGTTACTTATCAAATTGGTTTCAAGACTTGGTCTGAAACAAACTTCATAAAATTTCTGTAATTTATCATTTAGAAACACTGTTACATTTAATATGACATCTTTCCAGCTTTAATGGTGCATATCAGATGCCTCTCTTTGCATTATTTTAGTTGCTAATGCTGACTCATGTACAGAACCAACTTTCAAGTGGTGCTGAATAGTTGGCTTATTTACAGAACTGTCAAACTGTCAACATAACAGTCCAACTACAAAAAATTCTCACATATTTAACCTGTAACCTGCTACAAGAAAGAGAGATTAGTCTTTGCCACCAGTATAGAGCCAGGCAAGTCTTTACATCTGTGCACTTTAACTAAGCTCTATACTGTTGACTCAGACTAACTTCAAATTTTCATCTTGAAATTCCCAAATTCATAGTGACTGGTTCCAAAAATGGAAACTGAACAAGTGCATTACACAAATTAAAGTTAAATGAGATAGCAAATAAGAATTGTCAGACATTGATAATATACATACTGCCACTCTCTTTGTATTTTCCCATGGCCTTGTCTGGTCCGACAAATCACACGATGTCATCAGCAGACATAGAAGTAACTTTCTTTCCTTCACTGAGGTCTTATCAATACCCCCTGAAATAAATGTCATTGTTTTCAAAATGCATGACAACTAATGATTTCCTTTATCTAAAGCTGTTTGTTCTTTTATATCTTTTTGTCAAACATCTTACTTTAATAATAATTATAAAGAGGCAACATAGTTATGCAAGCCCAGTCTTCCCCATACGCCTCTAATAGTGTTAACACTGCATTTAAAGGCGAGTTTAAAATATACAAATAAATGTACAAGTTAACAGACTTTACTGTCACATAGATTTAGCTAGCCTAAGTTATAATAAACAACAAAGTATACAGCAAAGTTTTACTGTAACAACGCTTTCAGCTTACTTTAACCTCTGTTTGCCTGTGATGATAAGGCATTGCCTACAGTAAAATCAGCCTTCACTTTGAGCCAGATTCTTAAACTGTTGGCTGATCAATATAAAGCAATTGGAAATGAATACACAATTCAAGTTCACTATTGTACTTACTTTCAGCTAAGTCTTTAAGATTTTTAAGTATTTTAAAATGATGAGCCAGATCAGTGGCCAAAATGATTTCTCTCATCAAATCTAGCACATGTTGGTAATCCTGAAATTTAAAAAGACAAAAACTAAATTAAAAGCAGTAGCATGCCTTCAAAATTCAAGTCAATTTATGAAAAATTAAGTTATTATTAATTATATATAGATAAAGTGACATAAACTAACCCATGGCACTTATAATTGCCAATATTTTTTAAAACATGTCGAGAAAGGAAAAAGTAGCCCTTACTTTTGAAGTAAAATGTCTTACAAATGTTTCAACGAAACCGAATTCAGATATTTTAACTTAAATATGCAAAGCCTTTGATGGGGTTTAAGGTTTCAAATACCTATCAATACATACATGTAAGCTATGCAATCTAAGATAACATTTTCAAGTAAAGCTTTTAAGAAAAGTACAAAGTACATTCCTAACTCCTTACACTCAGTGACAAGTTCTAGTTTATGCACTTTAATACAAAGAATAATTCTTTATAGATGACCAATTAACACAGTACCTTGCTGTTTAGATTCTCAAACACATTGCAGCCCTCTGTATTCAGAATACACATTGTCTGTGCAAAATGATGTCTCTAAAATACACAAATGTTCATATACATTTAAAATCATTATATGGCAAAAACAACAATATTTAGTCTAAATGACTACAATTTATAACACTATAACACCGTTTTTGGCTTAGCCTGCTGAATTTCTAAAATGCGTTTGTTCAGCTTGAAATTTTTGTTTTTTGGGGGTTCTGTTTAACGGCATAAAAGCACAATTTTAAGTTGGTCAGCCATCAGTATAAACCCTGATGTGCAGTCCTGTCTTCCTGGAGGCAAAGGCTAATCACTTGCAGTTCCAGCAGGTTAAATATTAAAATAGCATACAATCAAACATGATTTTTGTTTGATACCTTAATCTGTATGAATCATTTGAATAATATTTGACATGTAACTTTCTGATTTAATAAAAATTTAAATAATTAAAAGAAAAAAATTATTACTGCATATTCAATCAAATTTAATACCAAATATGGAAAAAAAATAATCTTTAAGTCCCTACTACAATCTGTGGATTACTTTTTAACAGTTTCTTTACTTTTAGCTATGTTTAAGTCAAATTGACACTGGAAAGCTCATAAAGGAAGACCACATGTTCGGTACCACACTAAAAATGTATCATTTTCGTAACAAGCCAGTGTCCAAATAAAACCACTGACCTATTAGCCAAGGCAACTTTTTTTTATAAAAAGCAACATGTAAGTATTGTACTAACCTTACTCAATATTAGGCAACAAACAAATCATAAAACAAATAACTTTACAGCGGCAAGCTTAGCACACAAGATAAAGTTTTCAAAAAACAATAACAAGTTAATACAAAAAATAGCTGTTAAGCTTTGATAAAAGAATTGTAATAAAGTGACGAAAAATAACATTTTATTAAGATAAAGAAAACAGAAAATTGCAAAATGTTATATTTTAATCAATGAAAAAAATGTCCTCAAAATGTTTAGTTGGTAGATTATAATTTAAAAGAGTACTTCAAGGCCTGAAATAGGAGTATAATATATTCATTTATGTGTGTGTTTGTGGATGATGCAGGAGGGCACTGTACAGGTAAAACACAAGGAAAAATTAACAAGAACTCTGAAATATCTGATGTAGTACGCAGTACATTATCAATTGTTTAAGTATGTTGTGCCTTTTTAAAAATAAATTTGATACCATAATCATAAAAAAAAATTGAAATAATTAATATATATAGAGAATAAATCAATCATTTTAAAATACCACTCTACATAAAGATATGTACAAGCACCAACTTCTTAACTTTAACTTCTTAAAAAAATATACTGTAATTTTCCCAGAAGAATGTTAATACTCTGTTACCAAATTTGTATAAATTAGAAATTTTAGTGTTTTTATTTTATTCTAAAATTAGTATAATTCGTGTAATAAAGATGAAGTAATAAAAAATGGTAAAAAGCATATATTTGTTATTTTTACAATTGAGATGATTATAAAATGTTATTGAATTGCCAAGAAACATAACTGGACCAGTTAGTTTCATTATTTTATAATACTGATTACCTCCCCTACATGACAAATTTTCCATTTGCTGACTGATAAAGTTCAATCATTCTTTTTTGCCCAAAAATATAACATTTCAAAGACATGTAAAAATAAACAATAAACTGAAAAGTTTTAGAAATTAAAATATGTCAGCTGCATTAAAAAATCCTTCAGAAGAAAAATAAAATCCGCACAGCAAATATCTCTTTGCAAAATGATGGAATGGTAAGTGAATATGCTTTAAGACAAAGGCAGAAATGGGCCAGGGAATTATAGAATAAAATAAAATATCTGAAAGAAAAAAATAAACAAGCAAAATTCAGCCCACTTGTAAACACCTTACCTCCAAGACCGATCCTTCGGAACTATATAAGGCAGCAAGAACTGATTTCTGAAAAAAAGATTAATTCTTACAATTACTATGTGTCTAAAAATAGATTGATTGGTAAAAGGTTAATCTCACCTCCAATACGGATTCTTCAGAACTATATAAAGCTGCAAGTACTGAACTCTGAAAGTAGATTCAATTAAAATCAAATTATCTCAATCATATATTTATTTAATAATATATTTAACTATTTCACAAAAGAATCTTCCTTGAAATTTTGTCAACTTTATAAATTGATTGATCATGGAAACTTCTGGATAAGGTTGGAGCTATCAATAAAACTACATGTATATTGATGTTTGAGTTGTTATATATGGGTTTTTAACATGCTTTGT